>NC_064854.1:52429808-52447308 GCF_024139225.1 Suncus etruscus | reverse complement strand
TAACATATATCTTACACCTGGAGGCCAATTATTTTCCTACTCCCTGGTTAAAAAAATAACAAACACATTTTACAGAAGAGACTGGAAAGGAAGATAGTTTTTTTTTTTTTTTTTGTCCTAGGGGACTTTTCTTCTGGCACTGCTTTCCCACTCCCCCCTCCCCATTTTTCATTTTAAACTAGGACCCTTTAATACCCTTCTGAGTAAAAAATCTTTGAGCGGCTGAAGGAAAGATGTTTTTTCCTTTACTCTGTTAGCTGTGATCTGTCAACACAGACAGATCTAAAACTCGTGGGATTACATGCATCACTAGCAATTTTCCAAGGCATTCTGGAGTGGAACATTCCAGGTGAAATCATGCTGGGAACACACCCTCCATTCTGGCCATGACATCTTTTCTGGGGGATAATGAGGATTAGGAGACAATGCTGTTGAAATGATGCACCTTAAATTTATTTCTGGAAATAATCTGAAGTGGGATTTAACCTACTTTATGATGTATGGTGTTGGGAACAGCTGGATTATGAAGTCCCCTGAAGTGTTTAGAACTTGTCTACACTTCTCCGAGGTAGGAGATTCCTCTCAGTGACTTTTCAAGTACGGGGGTGGACTTAAATGGCTTCTAGCTCTGAAACTCCATCCCCACTAGGATTTCAGGATGAATGTGGTCCATTTGAAATCATTTTGCTATTCATTGCTCTCTTCTGTGTTGATCCATATTGTTTTTTATTTGTTTGTTTTTGGGCCACACCCAGTGATGTTCAGCGGTTACCCCTGGCTCTGCACTCAGGAATTACTCCTAATGGTGTTTGGGGGTGGGACCATATGTTTGAGAGGATACTGGGGATCTAATCCATATGGTTGTGCAAGGCAGTTGCTCAAACCCACTGTACTATCGTCTTGACTTCCCACGTTGATTCAGTATTCGGGAAAAACTGTTGATTTCTTCAGTTCTTGAGTGGGTAAATTAAACGTGAGGAAACTGATGAACCATTAAAGTGGGAAAACACAGCTTGAAACTCTTTTTCTGGAATTTTTTGGAGAGGGCAAAGTGGTTTTTTGGTTACATGGGAGCCTTTGGCACTTGGGATGAGAGAAGACATTGTCTATCTTGAAATGTTCCAACCTGGTTCCAGTTGATCTGTGGGTTTGACCACTGGAGAGACAACTAAAATTTCCGGAGTACAATTACTTTACTTATATAACCTAAGTTTTCCTTAATAACTGGTGCAATCTTGCATTTTGCAGTTTGGGAAGAGATGCAGTCAAAATGCATCCAACAGACTCAGTCAAGACACTCAATGTGAAAACATCAAGAAATTGTTCAGTTAAATGAAGCCAGAAGAAGGAGGATAAATACAGACTGATATCACTTATGTGTGGTATTTAGAATAGCTGCATGAAGAAATGCAATAATTTAAATGGGAGCTGTCTCATACACCTTTGCCCTAGAGTATAGCAAGCCGAAGGAAATAAGTTGAGTGGAGGAGAAACATAAATTTGAAAAGATGGCCATGGGTCAAGTAGTCTAAGGTGCTTTGTTCGTGTTGAAAAAGAACAGAACTAAATATTCAAGCCAAAGTCAACAACAATGAAATCATGAGACCCAAACTTTAACAATCAAAACTTAAAATGGGCCTGTTATGCTGGCAGGCTGGGGGCAGGGAGTGGTGGCTTGGGATGCTCTTAGGGAACATTGGTGGAGAGAGGTCAGTGATACTTTGTATGTCTGAAATTCAACTATGAAGAACTTTGTAAATCACAATGGTTTCAATAAGATATTAATAAAAGAAATTGTTTGATCCAAGGAAAAGATTTAGACAGAGATTCAATCATGAGCAATGTTGTAACCATGGTGCTTAAATAAAGTAATAAAATATATAAATAAATTAAAAAGGGAAGATATTCAGAGGCACAGTGAAAGAAAAATGGTGGGGAGGGGAAAGTTTTTTCCTCCTGTTTTGACATTACTACCTGAATATGCTTTTTGTTTTTTTAAACATGGTATAGAGTGAAAGTCAAGAAATTACAAAAGTAAAATTATAAATTTATAATATGTTTTAGAGAACTTAAAATAGATTTGTAAAGAGTGGTTGCTGGCAAAGAGATATAGGACCAGGTGTCAGGCACCTGCTTTGCATATGATCGTTCCGTGTTAGATCCCAGTGCCACATATGATTTCGTAGCATTGTCAGGGATACGTCCTGAACACAGAGGTAAGAGTAAACTCAAGTATAGTTACTTGTGGCCTGAAACTACCCCCCCCCATAAAATAAAAACAATTAAAAGTAACTGCAGTTAAGTGTTAACTTTGTGTGTGTTCACATATACACACAGCATGTACTATGCATACATTCTTCCTATCATTATTAAAATTCACAGAGTGAAAAAAAATTTACAAAGTGTGTGGAAAAATAAAAGCCACCAAGAACTGTTGATCTGAAAATAACACACACACACACACACACACACACACACACACACACACACACACACACACACTCACTCTTCTGGCAAATCAGTAAATTCCATTTTTCAAAGTTCAGCTGGGTGGTGGTTAAAGAAGAAAACTTCCCCCAAAACCAGCTCTGACATTTCAACATGATTTGCTTATGGAAAACATTTGCAATTCTGTTAGCAAAGAAGAGTGTTGAAAAATCTAAACGTTTTTTTTCTTCCACATCTGTATTTGCTTATTAAAAAAACACCCTCCCCTCCCCCCTCCCCCGTCTCTTAGGCTTGTTAAGTGTGTCACGGAACTCTTTGCAAGTGTCTTGGAACTCAGTTCAGTTGTTTTGTGCATCTTTGAATTTTATTTCTTTACTTCTATTTTTTAAAAACTAATTATTTAAACACTGTGGTCACAAAGTTGTTCATGATTGCCTTTCAGTTATACAGAGCATACCACCCTTCACCAGTACATATTTCCCTCCACTGTCTCCAGTTTCCCTCCCATCTTCCCACTTCTATTTTTTGGGGGGGAGTCATTCATACACCCAGGGATGCTCATGGCTGACTCCTGGCTCTGTGCTCAGGGTTCATTCAAAGTGGGGCTCTGGGAACCCGTAATGCTGGGGATTGAACCTGGGTTGGCTGTATTCAAGGTGAACACCTTCCCAGCTGCACCATTTCTTGGTCTGTCTGTGAGTTTGAGTTTACTTGTCTGCTTTCTCCCACTCATCTTGATGCACAGGTCTGCAGACAGAAGTGATCTGACAGAATTCCAGAAACACTGTCAGCTGAGTCATTTCAAGGTTCATGCCTAACAGGGGCTATTTGAGGGAACTGGTAGATCTCTTATTTAGGCTTTCTACCTCTTTGGCATTTTATCTGTGGACTGTGCCTTTCTCAGGAGAATTTGTATGTGATGTATCTCAGCAGATGTGTGAATCAAAAGATGGAATCCCTATAGCTGTGTGTGAGCAACTCTTTAATAAAACCCAATATTCTCATAGATGTGTGTTTTTTAAAAATATTTTTATTGTGGCCAATATGAATTACAAGTCTTTCACAGACTTGCAATATTTAAGTTATATTTAAGGTACATAGTGACAGTGAATTAGGGCTACTCCCACCACCAGTGTTGTCCTCCCTCCATCCTTGTTCCTAGCATCCATCACATACCATCCCCATGTAACTCTGTGTAATATATAGTTTGTTGTAGATTGGGTTATCTTGATTCTGTTGTCGTTGACCTTGGGTTTGGTGATTAAGTCTGATCAATATTATTTCCACACAAAGTTCATACAATTGCTTGCTCCTGACACAATCCAATTTTTATTTTCCCCTCAATTTTTATATGAATATTCTTTTTATATCTTTATTTAAACACCTTGATTATAAATATGACCATAGTTGGATTTCAGTCATGTAAAGAACACCCCCCTTCACCAGTGCAGTATCCCATCACCAATGTCTCAAATCTCCCTCCTCTCCACCCCAACCCTCCTGTATTTTAGACAGGCTTCCTATTTCCCTCGTTCATTCACATTGTTATGATAGTTCTCAATGTAGTTATTTCTCTAATCCCTCGATTTTTTAAAAATTATCTTTATTTAAACACCGTGATTACAAATATAATTGTACTTGTATGATTACAGTCATGTAAAGAACACCCCCTTCACCAGTGCAGGATTCCCACCACCAATTATCCAGATCTACCCACTCCCCACCCCACCCACACCTGTACTCAAGACAGGCTTTCTTTTTCCCTCATTCATTCACATTGTTATGATAGTTTTCAGTGTAGTTATTTCTCTAACTGCACTTATCATTCTATGTGGTGAGCTTCATGTCATTAGCTGCACCTACATGGGAGGATGGGAGAAGTAAGGGTTGGGACTGAGGCAATAAAATATTAGAAATGAGCTTTGTAGGGCAGTATCAAGGTCCCAATACAAGATGGATATTATGGATATATAGAATATATGCACATAATAATATCAATATGAAAAAAAGAGAAAAAATTTCCACTGACTGTCCCAATATAAACCAGTGCTAGAACAGCCTGCCCTCCTCCCAGAGTGCATTCCCATTAGTATAGGGAGAGATAGGGGGAAAACCTGTTGACCCCTATAGAGTCCACCTAGACCAGTGTCCAGGGAAGGACTGAAGTCCAGGGGAGAAAAACCCTATACCTAGCAAGGGCTGGTCTCCAAAATCAAGGACGAAATCGGAAGCCAGATGTCTGCCCGCCCTCCTCCCCATGCACCTCCCCCCTGGAGTACGGAGGGAGGGGGGAACCTGAGGACCACTAAGAGTCCACCTGAACCCACTTCTGGCCATCTGAGCTGGCACCCAGGGAAGGCCTGGAGTCAGGGGAAAAAGACAAGGACGGCTGGGGGTCTGCCAAGCCTCCCAGCACTCCCCAGGCTAGGGAGAAAGGTTCTGGTATGGGGCCTCCCCAAACCCCATACCTGGCAAGAGCTGGTCCCCAGAATCAAAGAGGAAACCGGAAGCCAGATGTCTGCCACCCTCCTCCCCATGCACCTCCCCCCTGGAGTATGGAGGGAGGGGGGAACCTGAGGACCACTAAGAGTCCACCTGAACCCACTTCTGGCCATCTGAGCTGGCACCCAGGGAAGGCCTGGAGTCAGGGGAAAAAGACAAGGACAGCTGGGGGCCTGCCAAGCTTCCCAGCACTCCCCAGGCTAGGGAGAAAAGCTCTGGTATGGGGCTTCCCCAAACCCTATACCTGGCAAGAGCTGGTCTCCAGAATCAAAGAGGAAACTGGAAGCCAGATGTCTGCCTGCCCTTCTCCCCATGCACCTCCCCCATAGAGTATGGAGGGAGGGGGGACCCCGACGACCACTAAGAGTCCACCTGAACCCACTCTGGCCATCTGAGCTGGCACCCAGGGAAAGCCTGGAGTCAGGGGAAAAATACAAGGACGGCTGGGGGCCTGCCAAGCCTCCCAGCACTCCCCAGGCTAGGGAGAAAGGTTCTGGTATCTCCAGAATCAAAGAGGAAACCGGAAGCCAGATGTTGCCCGCCCTTCTCCCCATGCACCTCCCCCCTGGAGTATGGAGGGAGGGGGGACCCTGAGGACCACTAAGAGTCCACCTGAACCCACTTCTGGCCATTTGAGCTGGCACCCAGGGAAGGTCTGGAGTCAGGGGAAAAAGACAAGGATGGCTGGGGGCCTGCCAAGCCTCCCAGCACTCCCCAGGCTAGGGAGAAAGGTTCTGGTATGGGGCCTCCCCAAACCCCATACCTGGCAAGAGCTGGTCTCCAGAATAATCCCTCGATTTTTGAGGCAGAACAAGATGATTCAAATTCTGTGGTTCTGTTGTAAAAAAAAATTAAAAAAGCTGGGGGAGCCCATCTAGAATCTATAAATATAGATTTGAGAAGAAAAAAAGAATAAAAACAAACCAAAACCATCAATGACAAAAAACACAACAACCAAAAAAAAAAAAAAAAGACTATAACAGCAACAAAACACCACCAAGAAGGAAAAAAAAAGGAAGGGGGACTGGTGTGCTGATGTGACAAGTTTTTTTTTTTTTTCCCATAGGGACAGTAAGTATTAGGAGAAATTAGAAATGGAATTCCCTTGGCTTAGGAAATACAGGGTTTCTCCACCCTTGAAGCATACTGTCAGGCTCCATACTACAGGCTTCAGACATGCTCATTGTTGAACCCCAAGGTCTTTTTATGGTGCCAGGAAACATTCTGCTCAGTGTGGCTGTCAAAATAAGTCCTCTATAATTAGAGATCCTGGTATTTGTACAGGTCATAGGACGAAGTCTAGGATAGATGGTTCCAGTCATTGTTGTTGTAGTCATTCTTCTGTAACTAGCAATCTTGGTTTTTGCACAGATCCTAGGATGTAGGATAGGATAGGGTCTTTCCTTATGATTCCAGAAGCTCTGTTCAGTCACGATTATCAAAGTCAGACCACTGGAATTAGAGATCTTGGTTTACACACACATCCTAGGCTGAAGCCTAGGCTAGGGTCTTTTTTTTTCTTTTGGTCCCAGGAAAAATTCTCCTTAATATTGGTTTTCAAAGTCAGTCTTCTGTAGTTAGTGATCTTGGTTTTTGCGCAGATCTAAGGATGAATGTTTCTGTCTTCATCTTACCGTTAGGTGATGAAGTAGGGATACCTGCTCTTAGGTTAATTTGTTGGCATTTCCTCATCATCAGGCTGTCATATCAACTTGGTGCAAGTTGGTGCAAGAGCAGTAATAAGCACTCCCTGAGGGTGTTTGATTCCTGGTGCTGTTGGCAGGGAACTGTGCCATTCTACACTTGGAATCTGGGGTTCAGGGTTGGACAGTTGCTGTCTGATCACATGGAGTCTTGGTCCCCATGACAAATGTTCAGGGTGGGAGGCACCCTATATTATAAAATTTATGACTTTTTTTGTTTTTGGGTCACACCCGGTGGCACTCAGGGGTTACTCCTGGCTCTATGCTCAGAAATCACTCCTGGCAGGCTCGGGGGACCATACGGGATGCCGGGATTCGAATCACTGTCCTTCTGCATGCAAGGCAAATGCCCTACCTCCATGATATCTCTCCAGCCCCAATTTATGGCTTCTTTTTTCTTTCCTAAGATATTTATTAATTTTTTATTACAAATATGATTGTAATTGGGTTTCAGTCATGCAAAGAACACCACCCTTCACCAGTGCAACATTCCCATCACCAATGTCACAGATCTCTCTCCTCCCTACCCCTCCCTTGCCTGTACTCTAGACAGGCTTCTACTTCCCTCATTCATTCACAATTTATGGCTTCTTATCCTTAGTAGATAAGAGCCTGTTTCTCTACATAAGATTTCTCCATGTTTTAGTATGCCTATGTAAAAGGGAATGGTGCCATATTATATTGTTGCTTCATTTGGGGTCAAGAATGACTGACTGTCTGTACAGTCACTGTGCCCTGTTTTTGTTTTTTGTTTTTTTGTTTTTTTGTTTGTTTTTTTTTTTGGTTTTAGGGCCACACCCGGTGATGCTCAGGGGTTACTCCTGGCTGTCTGCTCAGAAATAGCTCCTGGCAGGCACGGGGGACCATATGGGACACCGGGATTCGAACCAACCACCTTTGGTCCTGGATCGGCTGCTTGCAAGGCAAACACCACTGTGCTATCTCTCCGGGCCCTGTGCCCTGTTTTTGATCTGAACTTTTATCCCAAACAGGACTTTTTCTTACAGAATTTTATACCAAGCAGAACCAAAACAAGCAAAATTAAAAAATTAAAAAAATATATATATGAAAAAAGATAAGAAAAATTAATAAATAAAAAAGGGATAGAGGAGGCTACTTTTACCGTTGGAAATAAACACACTAAAAGGCATAATTATTAAGGTATTAAACATAAAAGGAAAATATAGATATCCCCATTAAGTCTTTTGAGGTATTCTTGGGAGGGGGAGATCCAAGGCACATTTTCATCCCACACCGTGGTCTTAATGAGTTTGAGAAATGGTTTGCAACAGTAAGGAATCAGGTAGTGTCCCTGAGCTAAGGGTCTTCCTGGAGCTGAATTCAGTAGCATGCAGTCACATTTGGGGAGTGTGTGTGTGAGAAGAAGGGCCACATGGAATGAGTCATCGGGCATGGTGGTTGTAGCTTTTTGCTGGTGCTCAAGATGATTGAGTATCTTAAATGTATATTTTAGGCTGAGTCTCTAGACGCAGGGGTCTTCAAACTATGGCCCGCGGGCCACATATTGTATTTATTCCCATTTTGTTTCTTCACTTCTAAATAAGATATATGCAGTGTGCATAGAAATTTGTTCATAATTTTTGTTTTTACTATAATCTGGCCCTCCAACAGTCTGAAGCACAGTGAACTGGCCCCCAGTTTAAAAAGTTTGAGGACCCCTGCAAGAAAGAAAGGGTTTCTCCATTTTATTTTTATTTTTTATTTTTGCCACACCTGCTGATGCTCTTACTCCTAGCTCTGCATTTAGGAGTCACTCCTGGCAGGCTTGGGGAATTAGGGACCGAAACCTGGTATCCTTATGCAAGGCAAGTGCCTTACCTGCTATAATATCATTTTGGCCCTTTTCTTTCTTGTTCTGAAAAAAAAAATTGATATCTTTGCATATGTTTTCAATAGATGATTTTAATACAAAAATTGAAAGAAGGGCCCGGAGAGATAGCACAGCGGCGTTTGCCTTGCAAGCAGCCAATCCAGGACCAAAGGTGGTTGGTTCGAATCCCGGTGTCCCATATGGTCCCCCGTGCCTGCCAGGAGCTATTTCTGAGCAGACAGCCAGGAGTAAGCCCTGAGCACTGCCGGGTGTGGCCCAAAAACCAAAAAAAAAAAAAAAAAAAAAAAAAAAAATTGAAAGAAGACACTGGGAATAGGGTTGGTGTAGAAATATTATATGCTTAAAATTCAACTATCAATAACTGTAAACTGGGGCTGGAGAGATAGCATGGAGGTAAAACATTTGCCCTGCATGCAGAACGAAGGAGGTTCGAATTCCAGCATCCCATATGGTCCCCCGAGCCTGCCAGGAGTAACCCCTGAGCGCTGCTGGGTGTGACCCAAAAACCAAAACCAAACCAAACCAAAACAAAACAGAACTGTAAACTAAGATTCTTTGAGTAAATAAAAGATTAAAAAAAAGAAAAACAAAAGTATTTCAAAGAATCTGAACTCTGGCATCACCCTTCTTACCATCATCATCATCTTCTTCATCATCATTATTATATATAGTTTGCTTTTTTGTGAGGTGCTGGAAATAGATCCCAAGACCTCAGATACAAGACAAGTGCTCAACCACTGAATAAATATGTCATCAGGGCCTTGATGCTATGTTTTTATTTTTAGAGGCTTCTCTTCAACAGCACTTGGGGTTCCAGGGATTACTTCTGGCAATACTCAGCCTAGCAGTGCAGACCTAAACCTTTTGGCTTGGGGCTATCCCAGTGGTGCTTAGGGGTTACTGAACACTCAAGACTCACTCATGGCAGTGCTTGGGGGACCATATGGGATGCTGTGGATCGAACCCAGGTTGGCCGCTTGCAAGGCAAGTGCAGTCCCTGCTGTGCTATCACTGCCCTCTAGCCTGACTCTTTTGAACTTAAACTCTACTGTGGAGTCCTGCTCAAGCAACCAGGGGCCACACCTCACTTGGCAATGGGGGAACTAGGTGTCAGGGATCAAATTTGGGGCCTTAAGGATGCAAGTCTTAGACTTCAACCCTCTGAGCACTCTCCTACCACTCTTGGAATTATTTATATATGTATACACACAGAGTTAGATATTTTAGGGTTTCTTCAGCTAATGAGATGGAGCAATTTTGAGGGGAATTCCATGAGGATCAGATGTTTTAGGAAACTGATCCCTGGTATGAAAATATTTTGCAATAGGGTCAGTTTCAGTTTAGGCCCAGCTTAGGCCCAGTTTAGGTCCTTATCAATTTTCAGCTATCTAATCTCTAGATTCATTGTAGATGGTGATTTTTTTCAAAGTTGTGTCTGCTCAATAATATATAACTACCGTATTTTCCAACGTATAAGACTACCGGGCATATAAGACGACCCCCTAATTTTACAGTTAAAACATAGATTTAGGCCGATATTTGCTGTATAAGACAGAATGTTCCTGTGCTGCAACTGCATCTTCCACAGTGAGCCAATCACAACAAGCAAAGGTCCAAAGGTTATACTGTAATAGGTGTCTTCTCTGACTCTGGCCAATCTGAGCAGGTTTTTTACAGTGTAGATTCGAGTACAGAACACTGTATAATTTGCATGCATCAAAAGCCTGCTTGGATTGGCTGAGTTAGAGAGGCGGTCCGAGCAGCCTGGCAGTGATTGGTGCAGGATCGAGTTGAAAAATTCGTTTTGTGGCAATATTCAGACAATTTTTGCTTAGCGGCATATTGAAACATTTTTCGGGATATACTCGGCATATAAGACGACCCCCGATTTTCGGTTGACTTTTTTTTGTTTCAAAAGTCATCTTATACGCTTGAAAATAGGGTATATAATTGTAGAGTTACAGCCCTTAAGATGGGCTTGGATGGTGGATGGAGGCCTTTGTTCTTAGGCCCCGGCCATGTGGTTCCATCCCCCATTAACCGGTGGGTCTGGGTCCAGGAAAGCGATGGGTATTGAACTCACTCACAGGCAGGCTTCCAGAGAAATAACATCTTTATTGCCCTGGCCAACAGATGTGGCTGCTAACCATTTACACATGCCATTCTTAGCTAGCCCTGCATCTTACATCTTTCATTCATGTTACCTCCAACCTCCATCCTGGCAAAAGACCAAAATACCTTAATCCCCTGGGTCAAAGGCCTATATAACCTTCCCAAGACCCCTCCCATGAATGGGAGGGGTCTTGCAGGTAAGGTTACATGTAATATCCACTTCCCAAGACCCCTCCCAGAAATGGTCGGGTCTCAGGTAGATACACCTAAATCCAGGGTGGAGTCACATATAATAATATGCTAACAATATATATAATGGTATAATAAAAGATGATTGATGAGATCAGAAAGCAGATCAGTGTTGGTCACCCTCTCTCCATCAGTATTTGTCTTGAAAAATAGCATCTTCCATGGTCTTTATCTGAACAATGGGACAGAGACTCAGAAAACATGTAGACATATGCAAACTGCCGGAAACTCTTTCTAGGAGGAGGTGTGATGAGTTTCATGGCTTATTGGCACAGAGGAATGAGTTTAAGCTTGACTCACAGGAGCAGTTTCTTTACAAAACCATGTTAACTCAGAAAGATGCATTCTTTCTGCTATTTGAATGCCTCCTAGGTTTTCATGTTCTCCTGTTATTTATTGGTTGTTTGGAATCTCAAAGAAGCAAAAATGGGGCCCGGAAAGATAGCACAGTGGCCTTTGCCTTGCAAGCAGCCAATCCAGGACCAAAGGTGGTTGGTTCGAATCCCGGTGTCCCATATGGTCCCCCGTGCCTGCCAGGAGCTATTTCTGAGCAGACAGCCAGGAGTAACCCCTGAGCACCGCCGGGTGTGGCCCAAAAACCAAAAACCAAAAACCAAAAAAAAAAAAAAAAAAAAAGAAGCAAAAATGGGTTCACGCGGCTTCTCATGTGAAGGTTACATTTTATGAATCCCCCCAAAGACTTTATTTTTTGCCACACTCAGAAGTGCTCATGGCTTACTCCTGGCTTTGCATTCAAGGGTCATTTCTGGCAGTGCTGGAGGACCGTATGGGATATCGGGGATTAAACCCAGGTCAGCTGAATGCAAGGCAAGTGCTCTACCTGTATGGCAAATAAATGCCCTGTCTGCTGTGCTATCACTCCAACCTTCTATTTTTCTTTTGTCTGTTTTTGGGCCACACCCAGCAGTGCACAGGGGTTACTCCTGGCTTTGCATTCAGAAATCACTCCTGGAAGGTTTCGGGGACTATATGGGTTTCCAGGGATTGAATTAGGATCCATCCCGGATCATCCGCATCCAAGGCAAATGCCCTACTGCTATGCTGTACCACTCTGACTCCTGCTAAATTTTTTTTTTGGGGGGGGGGCACACCCATTGATGCTCAGGGGTTACTCCTGGCTATGCACTGGCTTGGGGGACCATATGGGATGCCGGGGGATCGAACCACATTTTATCCTAGGCTAGTGCTTGCAAGGCAAACGCCTTATCTCTAGTGCCACCGCAACAGCCTCATGCTATTTGCTTTTTTGTGGTGGTAGTGCTCAGGGCCTACTCCTGATTGCTTAGGGATCACTCCTGGTGCTGTACAGGGGACCATATGTGATGCTGAGGATCAGACTCAGGGTGACTGCATATGTGCAAGAGAAGTGTCAAAACTCCTGGACTATCTCTCTGGCCTCTGAAATAAAAATAATAGAGTAATCAATGAAGTACTGTAAATGACTTAGGCAACAGAGCTGTATACTAAAATGTCCCTGACAATCAATCTTCTCAATATTTCCTTGGAATATATCTAATATATCTAAGTAAGTGAATCCACATACTTTTATTTATTTATTTATTTATTTTGGTTTTTGGATTTTGGGTCACACCCGGCGGTGCTCAGGGGTTACTCCTGGCTGTCTGCTCAGAAATAGCTCCTGGCAGGCACGGGGGACCATATGGGACACCGGGATTCGAACCAACCACCTTTGGTCCTGGATCGGCTGCTTGCAAGGCAAAGGCCACTGTACTATCTCTCCGGGCCCATACTTTTATTTCTTTACTGATGGACTTCATGTTCCAGGAGCTGGTTCTTCATCTGTGAAGAAATAAAACTGTTTTTTTTTTTTTTTTTTTTTTTTTTTGGGCCATACCCGGCGGTGCTCAGGGCTTTCTCCTGGCTGTCTGCTCAGAAATAGCTCCTGGCAGGCACGGGGGAACATATGGGACACCGGGATTCGAACCAACCACCTTTGGTCCTGGATCGGCTGCTGCTTGCAAGGCAAACACCGTTGTGCTATCTCTCCGGGCCCATAAAACTGTTTTTTTTTGTTTTGTTTTGTTTTGTTTTTGTTTTGTTTTTGGGTCACACCCAGCAGCTCTCAGGGGTTACTCCTGGCTCTATGCTCAGAAATCACTCCTGGCAGACTCGGTGGACCATATGGGATGTCGGGATTTGAACCACTGCCCTTCTGCATGAAAGGCAAATGCCTTACCTCCATGCTATCTCTTCGACCCCAGAAATAAAACTTAAAAAAATTTTTTTATTGAGACCAATGTGAATTACAAGTCTTTCGCAGTTGTATTTTAGGGACATAGCGACAGTGAATTAGAGACATTTCCACCACCTCCCTCCACCATTGTTTTCAGCATGTATCCACCATCCTCCACCCTTAATTGCCTGAACTGTTATTGTAAGATGAAATAAAACTCTTTTTAAGGAAGAAAAGTCATAGCATAAAATTTAAGAATCAAGAGTGTTGGGGCCTAAAAAATAAAAGAGTGTTGGGACCTGACAGAGATGTCCAGGATAAGTTTTCTGTCTACACTATGCCCAGATGTGTTTCCTAGGATGTCCTTTGCATGACACTCTAAATAAGGGGTTTTTCATGTTGATCCCAATGTGCATGGTAAGATTTATATCTGTCTTGCTCATTGCTGCTTTCCAAAGCCTAAGATAGGACATGTCCATCATGCATGGCTGGTTGGTACTTGGGAGTGAATAATTAAGTGGTTGGATGAGTAAATGGATGAGTAAGTGGATGTGTGAATAAATGGTTGAATAGATGCATAAATAGAGGGGGTTAGTGAATGAATGATGATTAATGATTGATGATAGATGAATGGATGAGTGAATAAACAGGGAAGAATAAGTGAATGTATGAGTGGATGGATGAATGGATGGATGATTTTATTTATTTATTGAAACTCAAAGTGGGTTCACTGTAACCTTAGGTAGTTTGAGGCATTAATTCAGTTTAATTACTGAGACCTCATTTGATATTCTTAAAATATAAAAGTAGGAACCAGTAATATTACCATTTCTTAAATTTCTCTGGTCATCAGATGCAAAAGGGAATGAATGCATTCGTGAACTGAGACAGTAATGTATCAGCTTAATGTTTGCTTAACATTATTTAGAGATATATTTTTTTAGAAAAATAAACTCTTGATTCCTCTTGCTAAAAGTGTATTATGGGAGACTTCAGGTCAGCAAACAAATCAGGCAAAACTAGTTTATAGAGGTTTTGAAATGGGTTCTGGGAGTACCAGTAGGTGGCGCTGTATTCCAATACAGACTCAAATTCTTCCATGGTAAAATCAAACTTCCGGTCACTATTCCCTGAAGGATTTTGTGTACCATACCCTGAAACCCATATATTAAACTTCGTATACTATGGAATCATCACCTAGACCTAGAGCTTGATAGGAAGATAGGTTGCCTCTTTCAGCATGGACTGGGGGGTGGGGTGAACCCTGAGTTTTCTCTAATGGAAGATTTGGCTTTGCTCTGTGAAGTCTGGCTGGCCAGAGATGGAGTCAGCAGTCCCCTTCAAGACCCTATGAATATACACCAAACGGATGCAAAGTACTTTGCATGAAGGAGGTCTTACTAGGTTTAATCCTCAACACCACAGTGAGGGGTCCTCCCCCTCTACCAAAATGGTAGGTGAGTGAATAGAATAATGGTATTATCCCCCAAATCATAGAGAAACTCATGAGATTTGAAGGTTGTAATGCAAGTGAGCAAATCTGGTTTACCAATTTTCCTTCTTTAACCTCCAGTTTGAAGAGAAATAAACACAACTTGAAAACAAGTCTTTGGGCTGGCTCTATAGCATCTTTCCTTAAACGGACATTGTGAAGATTGGTGTTCTAATTGCTGAGGGCCATTGCTGGAGCAATTGTCCATCAGCCTATGACTTAAAGATCTTATTCTCTTGCCTTTAAGGGTAATAATGTTTTTCTGGATGATCTGAATGCTGTGAATTTGAAAATCAGTGCTTGTTTCAAGTGGGGAAATACTTTCCATGGTCTACTGGTTTTCAAAGACAGTACATTTAAATTTTGTTTTAGAATTTTGTGTCACACCAGCCATGCTCAAGAGTTACTCCTGGCTCTGCACTCAGGGATCACCCCTGGAGGCTCTGGGACCATAGGAGATGCAGGGGATTGAATCTGGGTTGGTCGCTTGCAAGTCAATTACCCTCCCTCCCAGTCTTGCCCAGGATTGGAACTTAGGTCAATCACAGGCAAAGCAAGTGTATTACATGCAATATTCTGTTTTTCTGGATCATGGTAAATAAAATCTTAGGCACACACATTTTGCTCGTATACATGGTGCCTGAACATATGCCTCCCACACCCCCCTCTTGAGATGTAGACTTTCCTACTTCATGCTGGGTTGTGTACCTGAGCTCTCTTCACTCTTTTTTTTTTCCTCTTCACTCTTTGAGCATGTTACTCTTACTCTATTTCTCTTTTTCCCATCCTCTCCCTCCCCTTTCTCAGTACCTCCAAATAAAATCTGTTTTTACTTAAAATAAAATCTTAGAGGCTGATAGGAGAGATCCATGGGCCGAGACTCTGCCTTGGATGCTGGAAGCCCAGGTTTGATCCTGGACAATGTATGGTCCCCGAGCACTGCCAGGAGCAACACCCAAACAGAGCTCCTAAGCATTGTTCAATATGGCCACGAAACACAACAAGGCAAGCAGAGCAAATATGAGGCTAGCAATTCATCTAATATGAAGCTAGCAAGAATTCATCTCTCTGATAATAGTTGGAAATGGTCACTCTGGACGAGAACTGGGTTCTGAAAGGAGGGTAAATGATAGGCATGATACCCCTTCAGTAACAATACTGCAAACCAAAGAGTCTAAAAGGAGAAAGGGGAGACAAAGAAAGAGTAAGAATAAATGAGAGAGACAATGGGGGGGGGCAGTGGGGTGGTGGGAAGTGGTACTAGGGAAAGAAGGTGTGTTGGATGGAACACTGTGTGACTGAAACTCAACCATCAACAACTTTTAAATGTTGCATATCATGATGATTCAATAAAAATTAAAATTACAAAGGAATTTGCCCCTAATGGGATTTACCCCGAGAGCCTGTCCCCCCTGGAAGCCTGAGTCAGTAGATCCAAAATAAACCATCTTTCAGCTGAGCTGGGCCTTTATAACTTGGCGATTTCATGGTGGAAAAGCCAACTGTTCTGTTCTTTACAGAAAACAGACTTGCGCAGGAAGTGTCTTATTTGACAGAGAAAACTTTGGATTTAGCACTTCAGTTTGCTTTCTTGTGGAACACTTGGAAACTATTTGAAAAAAAAAAAGTTTAAGGGAAAAATTATTGTAAGTATAAAAGAAAACAACAAATTTCCAACAAGCTGTTAAAATTTCGCGTGGTGCACTGGTTTCTCCAACCTCTCTGGCTGTGCTATTATTTATACTTCATCGTGAATATTTCTGTATATAATTAGCATGATTCTAAAATATTAAGGGATCACATAGGCACCATTATTTATTTGGTTGTCTCATTTGAAGTGAAAAAAATTTTCCCTTTAATGTTTGTTTAGATAGGATCATTTCTGACAGCAATATATTTTTGTTTTGAGAATCATATATAGTTAAGGGTAATTCTTCCTTTTGCCCCCTAGCTCATTGCACATTTAAAATCTTACATGTTTTGTGGGGTTTTTTTTTGGGGGGGGGTCACTCACAATAGTGTTCAGGGGCTTAAGGATTACTCTTGGCTCTATGCTCAGGATTGACTCCTAGCTCTGTGCTCAGGTCTTACTCCTGGCTTTGTGTTTAAGGCTGACTCTCTTGGCTCTGTGTTCAGGGCTTATTCCTGGCTCTGTGTTCCAGGCTGACTCCTGACCCCATCGAGACACTAATATTGATATTTTCATGTCATTCTTGATACTTCCAAGGTAAAGATGGACTACAGACAGGGTAAATGAAATATAAAAATGGTTCTTGGGCTCTGAGTTTACCTGGTACCGAAGGTAAACTCATACAGTGCCTTTCATGCAACTAAGTTGGGTTGATTTCCCAGCATCCCATGCAGTCTCTGGAGCATCACCAGGAGTGATCATTGCTCAGAGCCAGGCGTAAGCTTTGAGAATTGTGGCCCCCAAATAAACAAAAGCAAAACAAAACAAAACAAAAAAAAAGATAAAGAAGTTGTTCTTGGGAATTTAAGGCAAAGTCTTTTGGGCAATTTATGTTCATTTATGTTCATTCATAGGGACATTTTTACTGTTGGTGTTTGTATTTCTGTTGCTTGCTGGTGATGGTTGGGCATCTTTTTTTTTTTTTTTTTGTCACACCCAGCAGTGCTCAGAGGTTACTCCTGGCTCTATGCTCAGAAATCGCTCCTGGCAGGCTTGGGGGACCATATGGGATGCCAGGATTCGAACCACCAACATTCTGCATGTAAGGCAAACGCTTTACCTCCATGCTATATCTCCGGCCCTGGTTTGGCATCTTTGTGATCAGAGGTAACTCTGACCTTCCCAGGTATCTCCTGTACTCCAAGGTTTCTGAGGAATCCAAGTCTGGATTCTCAAAACTATTCATACCTGTATTGCAGAGAAAGAGAAGGCAGGAAGCCTTCAGTCATTCGTCTGA
>NC_064854.1:51667308-51699808 GCF_024139225.1 Suncus etruscus | reverse complement strand
TGGGAGTGATACATAGTGGGAAGGGCACTGGCCTTATGTTTGGTCAACCCAGGTTTTATCTCTGGCATACATATGGTCCCAGGAGTGAACCTGAGAGTGCAGAGTCAGGAGGAGGAAGTCCTGAGAATAGCCAGGCATAACTCTCACATTAAAAATAAACAAGTTAAAAAAAACAAAACAAAAAAAAATAAACAAGTTGGGGCCAGAGAGACAACGTGGAGGTAGGGCATTTGCCTTGTATGCAGAAGGATGCCAAATTCCGGCATCCCATATGGTTCCCCGAGCCTGCCATGAGTGATTTCTGAGTACATATCCAAATTCCTGCACTGTGGAATAGGACTATTTAGTCTAAGAAATAGTTTTCCTTGATAAATAATTGACACCCATAAATCCCAATAAATAATATGGGATCTGGTTGAGGATTTTCAAATCAGACATGGAAGACACATGGAAGACACTGGCCTATGTGTCACCTTAAGACAGGCAACAAAGTCAGTCTATTTTTCCCAAGGGCTACATGACAGACCATCGGGCAGACATGCCACTGTGTGATGAAGCCCAGTGGATGGAACCAGTCAATTACTTTCCATGAAAAACACTTTCAAAAAACTACTTTCTGTGAGCACAAAGGAGCTGATATGATTCATAGGCTGAGTCGTGGGATGAGCCCCAGCATGTAAGCCTGGCAATGATTTAGAATACACTTAGTATGAATGTAATCTTGGCATGAAAGAGAAGGTTCCTGCCACAAAACTCCTTCCAACCACACCTTGAGCATCAGGTCTTGAATGCTTAGTGACAGTCCAGGAATATTCAGCTGCCATGGAGAATGGGATTGGGGTGGGGATTTATCTACTTTATCTTTTCAGTAGAGAAGAACCCACACCTAGCAGTGCTTAGTGGCAGTTATTCCGAACTTATTGCTCAGAGGTCAGTCCCAGAGGTGCTCTGGGGCCCATATGTAATGCTGGGGATCAAATCCAGGCCTCCTACATGAAAAAAACTGCACTTTGGCCTGTTGAGGTTTCCAAACCTTGTTTCTTTAACACCAAGATATTGCCTACTTGCAAAGTGCAAAAACATGCATGTATTTGAAATTACATGCTACTTGGTTTACCTGACTGAAGCAAGTTCTCTTCTTTAATTAGTGTTTGTATTCCATTACCTCTTAGACTCAAAACTTAATGATTCAAAATTTATGTAATTCTTTGACCCAACCCTGAGTTTTCCCCAAACCTAGGTCACTCTAGGTCCCTCTCTGGCCAACTTGTAGCATGGCATCTCTTTTCAGCATGCTCATGAGTTTCTCCCCTCCATCAATATCCCTTCCATCAATGTCAAATTCAAAGGACAGCTTCTTCAGTCTTCTCTATTTCTTGCCTCCCCCTTGGTGGCCATCTTTTCTCATCAACTCAAACCTCATTAAATCCCTTCTGATGTCTCACATAGTCTCTCTGGGTTTTGTGGTCATCTTATGTGCACCTTATGTGTCTGTGAAATTATAAGCATCCTGGAAAAAAAAAACACAACTCTTGTTTTTTAAATTGAACTTTGAATGCATTTAATGCTCTTGTAATATTGTTTAAACAGAGGCTTATAAGCTAAAAGGTTGCAAAATATTGGCATTATCGAGCAAATAAATGATGAGAAACTCATAAGGGAAGAATATGACCCAACCCAACTGATTGCTAATTCAGTTTGCTATTTCTTGGTACTAGCTAATATAGACATATAATGCTTAAGGACTGGGGAATTAGCTTAGTGATTAGGGTGGATGCCCTCCATGTAGCCCCAGCGATCTGCAGCGCTTCTAGTCAGAACATCACTAAATTTCTGCTAGCCTGAGCATCAAACTCTCTGGCCATATTGGTTAAGACTTGTGAAAGAGCCCCAGTTTCTCAAACACTATTTGGAGCCCTCAAAATTTATTAATATTTATTTATATGTCTTAAGTACGGAAATAGTCAAATGAATTAATTCACTTGGAAAATAAGAAAGGAAGCATAAAATTTTGGTAAGACTGATGAGGCAGAATGATAGTATTGCAGGGAGGGCATTTGCCTTGCATACAGGCCCAGGTTCTATCCTGGGCACCTTATATGGTCTCCTGAACCTACCAGGAGTGATTCCTGAGCACAAAGACAGGAGTAGCCTCTGAGCACAACCAGATATGGTTCAAAAACAAACAATAACAAAAAATTATTAGGTTTAAGTTATTTCATTCATGAATGCCCATACTTACATTTAGAGGAGTTTGGGGAATTGGGAAGAGTATTGAGCACAGTGCACTTTGCAAGGATTGTTCACTTCATTCTTGTTGTCGTTTTGGTTTTGGTAATCCTGGCAATTCTGGTAATCCTACTCAGAGGTTACTCCTAATTCTACATTCAGGAATCACTCCTGGCAACTTAGTGGACCATGTGTAGTGCTGAGGATTGAATCTGGGCCGGCTGCCAGCAAGATAATCACGTACTTTACATGTTTTGGTCCCCTAGCAATTCCACTCAAAGAGAGTGGAATTGGCCAGAGAGAGTTCATACATAGGGCTAAGGGCAGGCTTTGCATGTGGGAGGTTCCGGTTTGATTCTGGGCACTTCATGGTTTCCTAAGCACTCAGGGGGACCTCTGAGAACAGAGCTAAGAGTAGCCCCAGAATATCATCAGGCGTGGACCCATCCATGCCTAGCGCTTTGAGCTCTCATTGTTTTCCTATTTTAATTGTTCTTTAGGCATCTTTTTTGTTTTGTTTTGGGACCACACACAGTTTAGCTCAGGGGTTATTCCTGGCTCTGAGCTCAGAAATTACTCCTGGGCCAGAGTGATAGCATAGTGATAGAGCATTTGCCTTGTACGCGGTGACCCAAACAGACCCGGATTTGATCCCTGGCATCCCATATGGTCCACCGAGCCTGCCAAAAGCAATTTCTGAGTGCAGAGCTAGGAGTAACCCCTGCATACAGTTGGGTGTGGCTCAAAAATCAAAACAAAAAAAAAAAAGAAAAAGAAAAAGAAATTACTCCTGATAGGCTCATGAGAACCATATGGAATGCCAGGGATTAAACTCTGGTCAGCCACATGCAAGGCAAATGCCTTACCCATTGTGCTATCACTCTAGCCTCTCTTTAGGCATCTTAAGTGATTTGCCTCATACCTGGAAATTTTTATATACATAATTCCAGGTACTTTTGTATTTATTTCAAAAAGAAATGAAAATGTCATCTTGAGTCACTGATACCTACATTATATTTTTTCTTATAAATCTGTTTTTTATTTGTTTTGTTTGTTTGTTTTAACGACCCGAGAGATTGTATAGCAGGTTAAGCACTTGCCCATGACTGACCCAGATTTGATACCTGGCATCTCATATGGTCCCTGAGCCCTGCTAGGAGTGATTCCTGAGCACATAGCTTGGAGTAACTCCTGAGCACCACTGGATGTAGCCCCCAAAACCAAAAAAGAAATAAAGATATTTTTATAAAGAAATATTAATAAGTTATAATATGGATAATTGTACTAATTAGACATTTTCAGAGCAACAAATTCTTTAAAATAATAAATAATAAAAATAAACAATAATAACTAAGGACCCAAAAGATAGTTCAGGGAGTAGGTCACTTAATTTGCATGCAACCAGCCCCAGTTCAATTCCCATCTTCCCATAGGATTCTCTGAGAACCACTAAGAATGACCCTTGAGACTAGAGCCAGAAGTGAGCCCTGGGGGTCTAGCACAAGCCACCCTTCCCCACTGAATTCAATGGTCACTGTGTCCTCAGAATTACTCACAGCTGGAGAGGCTAGTGGAGCAAGTTCACAGCCTGTAGGAGTTGAATAGGAGTTTTGGGAATCAACTGTGTGTAATCGATGAGTGGAGGTTGCTTCTGCCTAGCCTGGTAACACAGCACTTAGTCCAGTGGTGGGAGGACCTAGAACCTTCCTTTCTGATGACCAGACTGTGGCTGAACGCAGAGCATGATAGTGCCTGTACTCCCTCAAGAACCAATGACCTTGGATAAAATATGACTCCTTTCAGTGGAGAGAAACAACTTCATGTGTCTGCCCTCCATTGTCCACTCCACCTCTCAGAGGCTCTTTCCTCTTGGGCATAGTCTGAGACTTCTAGTCCAGAGTGATTCAATGGAGCCCTCTAGGTGACTCAGACAGCCAGTCTGCACTGAGGTGAACTATCATTTCCACAGCTCCTTTGTCTGTTCTCACACCACCCCATTTTGTCTTGCATGTGAAGGACATTAAATCATCCTGTCAGCAGCGATTCATGTAGTGTATCTGGGAAATCAATGGATGAAAAACTGATGGGAAAAAACAGAATTATCTAGAAATAGGAGGGCCATTAGCCTTCCTTTTTCCCATTCCATCATGCAGGCTCTAAGGTCTGTCCTGGATGCATATTCCAGCTAAATGATCCCTGTCACTCAGTTGTTCCCAATTTTTGTATTGTATAAAAACCAACAAGGATTTCTGTTGCTTTCTTAGGTGCTATAATTTATGATGTTGTTTTTTTATAATTATCTTTATTTAAACACCGTGATTACAAATATGATTACAGTTGTATGATTACAGTCATGTAAAGAACACCCCCCTTCAACAGTGCAACATTCCCACCACCAATTTCCCAGATCTCCCTCCTCCCCACCACCCACACCTGTACTTGAGACAGGCTTTCTTTTTTTGGGGGGGGGCCACACCCGGTGACTCTCAGGGGTTACTCCTGGCTGTACGCTCAGAAGTTGCTCCTGGCTTGGGGGACCATATGGGACGCCGGGGGATCGAACCGCAGTCCGTCCAAGGCTAGCGCAGGCAAGGCAGGCACCTTACCTCTAGTGCCACCGCCCAGCCCCAGGCTTTCTTTTTTTTTTTAATTTTATTTTTATTTTTAATTATGAGAACAAAGATGCAAAGAAAGAGGACAAGGTAAAGTTACAGTGGAAGGACAATCACCCATAACATAATTCTCAGAAGAAGTCCCCTTGCTGATACCTTAACTTTGAACTCTCAGCCAAAGAACATTAAGATAAATAAAACTGAATCCATGTACAATTACTTTGTCCCTCAAGTCCCCAGATTGTAACACATTATAATATTTCTTAACAGCACACAAGGCAATCTAAAGCCATAAAACTTACGTAACTCCTTAAACATTAGAGGCATAGTATTTTTTACATTTCCATGTACATGCATATTAGCTTAAGTTAACCTCAAATTTTAAGTGATTTTTTTTTAAGGATTAGAGTTAAAGGAGCACAGTAAAAACGGTGTTAGAGTGACAATTGTTGTTTGCATAGGCCCACCAAAATATGAGGAGAATGGAAAGGAATAACCTTGGCCTAAATACAAAGAGACCCTACCCCTGAAGTTTCCTGGCATAAGACCAACTCTAGGCTCCAGGCAAGCTAGATAGTCCAATCCAAGACATTGTCTGTAGTCCCAACACACTTTTATTTTCCACACAGTCTCTGTTGTTGGTATCATGTTTCTGTATTAAATATCCTGGAATCTGCATATCCTACATTGAAGTCAGGATGTGGAGTGTCCTCTTGTTTCACCTCACCATTAAAGGACAATGCAGAGAGCCCTGTCCAAGACAGGCTTTCTACTTCCCTCATTAATTCACATTGTTATGATAGTTTTCAGTGTAGTCATCTCTCCAACTGCACTCATCACTCTATGTAATGAGCTTCATGTCATGAGTTGCACCTACCAGCCCTCATCTCTCTTGTGTCTCAGATACTGTTAAAAATGTCTTTCATTTTTCTTAAAACCCATAGATGAGTGAAACCATTCTGCGTCTTTCTCTCTCCCTCTGACTTACTTCACTCAGCATAATAGATTCCATGTACATCCACGTATAGGAAAATTTCATGACTTCATCTCTCCTGACAGCTGCATAGTATTCCATTGTGTATATGTACCATAGTTTCTTTAGCCACTCATCTGTTAAAGGGCATCTTGCTTGTTTTCAGAGTCTGGCTATTGTAAATAGTGCTGCAATGAGTATAGGTGTACGGAAGGGATTTTTGTATTGTATTTTTGTGTTCCTCGGGTATATTCCTAGGAGTGGTATAGCTGGATCGTATGGAAGCTCAATTTTCAGTTTGTGAAGGAATCTCCATATCGCTTTCCATAAAGGTTGTACTAGATGGCATTCCCACCAGCAGTGAAAAAGAGTTCCTTTCTCTCCACATCCCCGCCAGCACTGCTTGTTTTCCTTTTTTGTGATATGTGCCAATCTCAGTGGCATGAGATGGTACCTCATAGTAGTTTTGATTTGCATCTCCCTGACGATTAGTGATGTTGAGCATCTTTTCATGTGCCTTTTGGCCATTTGCCTTTCTTCTTTTTCAAAGTGTCTGTTCATTTCTTCTCCCCATTTTTTTGATGGGTTAGATTTTTTTTCTTGTATAGTTCTGTCAGTACCTTGTAAATTTTGAATATTAGTCCTTTATCTGATGAGTATTGGGTGAATAATTTCTCCCACTCAGTGGGTGGCCTTTGTATTCTGGGCACTATCTCCTTTGAGATGCAGAAGCTTCTCAGCTTAATATACTCCCATCTGTTTATCTCTGCTTTTGCTTGTTTGGAGAGTGCTGTCTCCTTAAAGATGCCTTTAGTCTCAATGTTCTGGAGTGTTTCACCTACATGTTGTTCTATATACCTTATAGTTTCAGATCTGATATCAAGGTCTTTAATCCATTTGGATTTTACCTTTGTACATGGTGTTAGCTGGGGGTCTGAGTTCACTTTTTTGCAAGTGGCTAACCAGTTGTGCCAACACCACTTGTTGAATAGGCTTTCCTTGCTCCATTTAGGATTTCTTGCTCCTTTATCAAAACTTAGGTGGTTATATGTCTGAGGAACATTCTCTGAGTACTCAAGCCTATTCCACTGATCTGAGGGTCTGTCTTTATTCCAATACCATGCTGTTTTTATAACTATTGCTGTGTAATACAGCTTAAAATTGGGGAAAGCAATGACTCCCATATTCCTTTTCCCAAGGAGTGCTTTAGCTATTCGAGGTTGTTTATTGTTCCAAATGAATTTCAGAAGTGTTTGATCCACTTCTTTGAAGAATGTCATGGGTATCTTTAGAGGAATCATGTTAAATCTGTACAATGCTTTTGGAAGTATTGCCATTTTAATGATGTCGATCCTGCCAATCCATGAGGAGGGTATGTGTTTCCATTTCTGCATGTCCTCTCTTATTTCTTGGAGCAGTGTTTTATAATTTTCTTTGTATAGATCCTTCACATCTTTAGTCAGGTTGACTCCAAGATATTTGAGTTTGTGTGGCACTAATGTGAATGGAATTGTTCTCTTAATGTCCATTTCTTCCCTATCATTATAGTGTATAAAAAGGCCAATGACTTTTTTTGTGTTAATTTTGTAGCCTGCCACTTTGCTATATAAATCTATTATTTCTAGAAGCTTTTTGGTAGAGTCTTTAGGGTTTTCTAAGTAGAGTATCAGGTCATCTGCAAACAGTGAGAGCTTGACTTCATTTCCTATCTGGATTCCCTTGATATCTTTTTCTTACCTAATCACTATAGCAAGTACTTTCAGTACTATGTTGAATAGGAGTGGTGAGAGAGGACAGCTTTGTCTTGTACCAGAATTTAGAGGGAAGGCTTTTAGTTTTTCTTCATTGAGGATAATATTTGCCACTGGCTTGTGGTAGATGGCCTTAACTATATTGAGAAAGGCTCCTTTTATTCCTATCTTGCTGAGAGTTTTGATCAAGAATGGGTGTTGGACCTTATCAAATGCTTTTTCTGCATCTATTGATATGATCATGTGATTTTTATTTTTCTTGTTGTTTATGTTGTGTATTATGTTGATAGATTTACGTATGTTAAACTATCCTTGCATTCCTGGGATGAAACCTACTTGATCAAAGTGAATGACCTTCTTGATGAGGCACTGGATCCTGTTCGCCAGGATTTTGTTGAGGATCTTTGCATCTGTGTTCATCAGGGATATTGGTCTATAATTTTCTTTTTTTTTGGCAGCATCTCTATCTGGTTTTGGTATTAAGGCAATGTTGGCTTCATAAAAGCTATTTGGAAGTGTTCCTGTTTTTTCGATTTCATAAAAGAGCCTGGCCAGGATTGGTAGTAGTTCCTCTTGAAACATTTGAAAGAATTCATTCGTGACTCCTTCAGGGCCTGGGCTTTTGTTTTTGGGTGAATTTTTTATTACAGTTTTAATTTCCTCAATAGTGATGTGGTTTTTAGGTATGCTACATCTTCTTTATTTAATCATGGAAGGTTATATGAGTTCAGAAATTTATCCATTTCATCCAGGTTCTCATATTTAGTGGCGTAGAGTTTCTCAAAGTATTTTCTGAATATCCTTTGAATCTCTGCAGTATCTGTAGTGATCTTTTCATTTCTAATACGTGTTATCAAGTTTCTCTCTCTCTCTTTTGATTTGTGAGTTTTGCCAATGGTCTATCAATCTTGTTTATTTTTTCAAAGAACCAACTTCTGATTTCGTTGATCTTTCGTATTGTTTTTTGGGTTTCCATTTCATTAATTTCTGCTCTCAGCTTTGTTATTTCCTTCTGTCTCCCTATTTTTAGTTTCTTTTGTTGCTCATTTTCTAGTTAGAAAAGCTGCGTCATTAAGCTATTCATGTATGCTCCTTCTTTCTTCCTGATGTGTGCTTGCAAAGCTATAAATTTTCCTCTCACTACTGCTTTTGCTGTATCCCATAGGTTCTGATAGTTTGTGTTTTCATTGTCGTTTGTTTCCAGGAAATTTTTTATTTCTTTTTTGATTTCATCTCGGGCCCACTGGTTGTTCAGTTGTAGACTGTTTAATTTCCAGGTGTTAATTTTTTTTCTTCTGTGTCCCTTTGTAGTTCACATCTAACTTCAGAGCCTTGTGGTCAGCAAAGGTAGCCTGCAAGATTTCTATCTTCTTGATTTTATGGAGGTATGTTTTATGTGCCAGCATGTAGTCTATCCTGGAGAATGACCCGTGTATGTTGGAAAAGAATGTGTGTCCGGGTTTCTGAGGATGGAGTGTCCTATATATTTCTACTAGGCCTCTTTCTTCCATTTCTCTTTTCAGGTCTAGTATATTTTTGTTGGGTTTCCATTTGGTTGACCTATCAAGTGTTGACAAGACTGTGTTGAGGTCTCCCACAATTATTGTGTTATTATTGATATCCTTTTTCAGATTTGTCAACAATTGTATTAAATACTTTGCTGGTCCCTCATTGGGTGCGTATATGTTTAGGGGAGTGATTTCTTCCTGCTGTACATATCCCTTGATTAGTACATAATATCCATCTTTGTCCCTTACAACTTTTCTGAGTATAAAGTTTGTGTCATCTGATATTAGTATGGCCACCCCCGCTTTTTTAAGGGTGTTGTTTGCTTGAATGATTTTCCTCCAGCCTTTGATTTTGAGTCTATGTTTATTCTGACTATTCAGGTGTGTTTCTTGTAGGCAGCAGAAGGTTGACTTCAGTTTTTTGATCCATTTCGCCACTCTGTGCCTCTTAACGGGTGCATTTAGTCCATGACATTGAGAGAAATAATTGTCATGGGATTTATTGCCATTTTTTTGTGTAGAAGTTTGGTGTGTTTTTTGTTCTGTCTTGTCTTTAGAATAGATCTTTCAGTTTTTCTTTTAAGGCTGGTTTTGAGTCTGTAAAGTTTTTGAGCTGTTGTTTATCTGTGAAGCCATGTGTACTTCCTTCAAACCTGAAATGAGTTTTGCTGGGTGCAGTATTCTTGGCGAAGCATTTATTTCATTGAGTTTTGTCACTATATTCCACCACTGCCTTCTGGCCTTGAGTGTTTCTGGTGACAGGTGTGCTGTAAATTTCAAGGATGCTCCCTGGAATGTAATTTCTCTTTTTGATCTTGCTGCTTGCAGTATTCTATCTCTATCTGTGGGATTCATCATTGTGACTAGGATGTGGCTTGGGGTGTTTCTCCTGGGGTCTTTTTTAGCTGGTACTCTTCGGAGATTTTTTTTCTTGGGTCTCTGGGAATCCAATGATTCTAAAGTTGTTTCTGTTGAGCTTATCAAAGACTTCTATTTTCATCTGCTCATATTCTTTGAGTAATTTTTCCATTGTCTGATCATTAGATTTTTAGGCTTTTTTCCAATCTTTTCTGCTGTGTAAAGTTGTTATGCATCTCATCTTCCAGCGCACTAATTCTATCCTCAGCTGCTTTTAACTTGTTGGAAAGCTCATCCATTATGTTTTTCAATTCGTCTACTGAGTTTTTCAGACCTGTTATTTGACCTGATATTTCAGTTTGGAGTTTTTTTATTTCTATCTTCATATTCACTCTATTTTTATTAGTGTTCTCATCTACACTTTCTTTGAGTTCTGTGAGCATCCTCCATATTTCTTCTCTAAACTCCATTTCTGAAAGACTGCTTAGGTGGTTGGCCATTATTGGGTCATCAGAGTTTCCATCTTCATTCTCTATGGCTGATGTTGGTCTTCATAGTTTCCCCATTGTCATGCTTATGCTGAGGGTTTTTCTATGTGTTGTGGTGGTATTCATTGGCTAGGTGGAGTGTGCGGCCACAAAACAAAGCAGAAAGGCCACGCTCCTCTGCTTCGACCCCTTATAGGCGGGCTTAAGGGGGCCAGCAGAGTCAGCTTTATCTGCAACTCTGGCCCGGAAAGACTCATCTCAGCCGAGGCAAGCTGTCAGGGGATGAATGCCAGAGAAGATCTAAGTTCCCAGGTTGAAGCAAGCCAGGGGAAGCCCCAAAATGTCTGCTGAGCTTAAGGGGCCCAGCAGAGTCTGTCTTATCCACAACTCCGACCCGGAAAGACACACCTCAGCAGAGGCATGCCCTCAGGGGATTAATGTCGGAGAAGATCAAAGTTCCCAGGTTGAAGCAAGCTGGGGGAAGCCCCAAAATGTCTGCCAAGCTTAAGGGGCCCAGCAGAGTCTGTCTTATCCACAACTCTGGCCCAGAAAGACACTTTATGATGTTGTTAATGCTAGGGTACCTTGCATAGAATGTTTTGGCGCCAGAGTGATGCTTCCTCCCACTAGTATTCCAAAGCCTTCCCCCAAGCACCTTTACTGTGTTTCCTTATATCCTATCAATGAGAGATCATTCTGGTCTGTCCCTCTCCTCTGGCTAACTTCACTCAGCATAATACACTTCAGTTCGTCCAGGTCACAGCAAATCATGTGCTTTTGTGGTTTCTTATAGCTGTGTAATATTCTACTATGTATATGAAGCAGTTTTTTTGTCTGGTCATCTGTCCTGGGACACTTGGGTTATTTCCAGACTACGAACAGTGCTGCAATAAATACAGGAGTTCAAGGAATGAGAATGGATTAGGAGCAGGTGACACATAGGCAGGAAAATAAGAATGGCTTTGCACTCTGTCACCACCCATTCTGGGCACTGTCTGTAAAAGCATCTATTATCTGGCATTTTCCAGAAATAAATGTCTCCCCAAGCTGCTACAGGTATTTTTCTGCTACATCTTCATGGGCTGTTGCAATGCTTACCTTCAGGGCCTTGTCTGGACACAAAGTGCTGCCATGTGTTTATAGCTTTCTCAAAGTCTGTGTGTTCTCTGCAATGGCAGTGAAAGAGTTTGAACACCAACATCTATTCTACCACTAAACCAGATCTCCTTCTTCTCCACAGGAAGCTCATGCTTCCAACTTCCTCCTCCCACTTCCTTCCCATCAGCAACTGTAGAAGCCTAGTCCACAGTCCACTGAGGTTCTCCCAATGACAGATCCCTTTCAGCTCAGGGTTCCTGCACTGCCAACCTCACTGCAGAGAAACATTTCTCTGCACCCTCATTTCCATACTACAGCAATTAATTTTTATTTATTTTATTTGAGTTTTTTTAATTTCAAGAATCAAAGGACTGGTCTTCAGTAGGAAGCTTAACTGGGGAGGAGGACATATGGCGAAAATGGGGGCTACTGGGTAGTGGGGAGGGATGTGAGCTCTGGTGAAGACTGTGGTGTGGGAATGTGTCTTTAAATATGAAATCCTACCAGTAACAGTATTGTTAAACACACTTCCTAAAATGAAATTTTTAGAAAATTTACATATAAAAATTATTATCACATCATATGACTTTTATTTTGTTTTTCTTTAGGTTTGGGCCACACCCAGCAGTGTTCTAAGGTTACTCATGGCTTTGAACTCAGGAATCACTTCTGATGGTACTTAAGGGACCATATTGGCTGCCAGGGATCAAATCTAGGTGGATTATGTGCAAGACAGCAGGGAGGGTCCCTGCTGTCCTATTGCTTCAGGCTCTACCTTTGTATTATATAACAGACTGAAAGCTGCAAGGACAAAGAGAGGTAGGCAGGCAAAATAAAAGGCTACCAATGTATGAGCAACTAAGGTGGCATGGGCCTGGACTGTGGTCATGAGGTTAGTCAGAAACAATTCTGATTTCAATGACTTGAAGGATGAGTCTATATGATTTGTTCCAGGTGAAGTGGAGGAGAAATTGAGGAAACAAAGATGGCCTCAAAGTTTGGGTCTTGGGTCATTGGAGGCCTAGAGTTGAAGGGAGATTGGGAAGGGCTGAAGAAGGAATAGATTTGGAAAAGAAGCGTTTGAAGTTTGTTTTTGAAAATGTCAAGTACTGAGATAGACAAAAATACTCCAAGAGGAGGAGTGTAAGGTTTTCAGCAAATAATTCTAGATTTAGGGGACCCTCTTGGGCTGGAAATGTAACTTTGGAAAACAACTCTTCAGCTGTCTTATATGGAGATGAAATACAAGATCATGAAAGGGACTGCATGACCAAAAGACTCCAGGCAACAAAGAACCAAGTTCTGAGGAACTGAGGAACACAGGAGACAGATAGTAGGAAGGCCAGGAGAAGAAGTTTCTAGAAACTAAGTGAAAAGAGCCCCACAGTAATGAGAAAACAAGAGCCTACAAGGCTACTGAGAACTGGCCTGATTGATCCCCTGAGGGTCAATAGCAACCTTGCCCAGTCCAGTGAGGCATTTTTAAGAACTCAGCCTAGGCTTTATCTCCTCCGGGATGCCCTTTGTGAACCCCAGAACTAATTGAAAAATCCTCCACTGGTACCATGACAGGCTTGGGAGAACCCTCAATTGTTCTGTGGTGAAGACAAACTTGAGCCACATTCCTGGTCTCCTGCTCAGCACAGCCGATACTTGGCAAGTAAAATCAAATGAAATGCTGCCTGAGGTGCCAGAGTCCATCCTTCCCATGTTTCCCCCAAAAAAGAGGGTGGATACGAGGGAGTAACTGCACCTTTTAAGAAACAGTGACACACCTCTACTGACAAAGACTCCTGTCTCACCCTCATTTGGTTTCCTTCCGATTCAGGGAGCTTGTTGGGACAACCCCACCCCAGAGAAATTTCTGAAGGACAATTAGGTGTGCCGCACGGCACCTGCGGGCAGATCAGCCGGGCCAGGTAAGCAAATAAACTGCCATTAGTCATCATTGCCCACCCGACAGCACCATATCAAACGTGACTTGATATTTCCCTCAAGTTTGGGAGCAAGAAATGTTCAGCAGTGATACAACTGATGTGGGAGAGAAGAGTGCTCTGGGCTGCATGCTGCCTGGCTCCATACTACAGCCAATGCTGTGCTGTAGCCAAATGATTTTTCTGGCATCCAGTACCGTGAATTATCTTGCTTATCTTTTCCAAAGGTTTATGTGGGTTCTTTCCCTTTGGCTATCGGGTAAAAATATTCTTAAAAATAGGCCCTATGACTAATTCTAGCAGTCATTAAATTAGCAATTACATGACAGTGTTATGGATAATTAACAGATTAAATAGTAATCATAGTTGCTATTTATTAAAAATAATAGGTTACTGTAATGCTAGGTAAAGTAAATGGGACATTTTTACATATGATATTATTGGGCTGCATAATTTGATAGAATATAAAAATCATATATAATAGCAATATTATTCAAACTTACAAGTTTTGTTTATAGAATTTATGTAGAAAATATAATAAATATAATATTATAAACAAGTTAAATGTCTTTTTCTAGTATATAATGCTTAAAATTATTATAAAAGCCAACAAAAATATGTAGACTATATGTTGCAATATATTTGTAATATTTATATTATATGAATATATTTACATCATACAGTATATAACAAAGTATATATCATATGTAATATATAATTATATATGATATAAATATATTGTATAATGTGTTAATGTAATATCAATAAAATATTGATTTTTTTGATAAATGAATAAATAAAATTATATATGTTAGTATTGATTTGTGGTAGGGTGTGAAGAGGACCACAGAAATTTTGAGGGAGGGGATGGGTGGGTTTGTGTCACATCAGGTGGTTCTTAGGGTCACTCCTATCAATGACCAACCAACCAAGCAGGGCCTGGGATTGAGCTGGGACAGCTGCTTATGAGGTGAGCACTCTAACCCTATACTACAGAATGATGTATTTTGGCAAGCCAGGTTATGCACAATTACTCATTTAAATGAATATTGGGTTTTTCACAGTGAAACTTTGATTCCTTAGGCCTTAGTTGGACCATTATTTTCTTTTCTGTCTTTGGGCCATACCCCACAATGATCAGGGTTTACTCCTGGCCCTGCATTCAGGGATCACTCCCAATGGGCTCCAGGAGCACTTGAGGTATCTAGTCTTGAACCTGGGTTAGCAATATGCAAGGCAAGCTTCTACAGACTCTCTCTCTGGACACAGAATCATCACGTTCTGACCTTCTTGGGAAATAGGAATAAAGTTGCTTCTTATTAAATATTTCATCTGCTCACCCACCACCACCTACTACCACCAACAACAACAGTACCACCCCCAATTAAAAAAAATTCATCTGCTAAGAAGATTAAAGTGCCAGGACTTAGTCATTCAAATGCATTACTCAAATTCTCATGCCCCATTCTAACTATGGAGACCCCTTTATATTATTTTATTGGGAGCATACACAGCTAGGCTCAGGGGTTACTCCTGACTCTGTGCTCAAGGATCACTCCTGCAATAGTCAGGGAGCCACATGTGAGAAACACAGGTTGGCGTGTGCTCTGCCAGTTTTCTCTCTTAGGGACTCTCTCTCTCTCTCTCTCTCTCTCTCTCTCTCTCTCTCTCTCTCTCTCTCTCTCTCTCTCTCTCTCTCTCTCTCTCTCTCTCTGTATTTTTCTTAGTAGAAATGGCTCCCAACGGCTCCCAACTGATAGACTGGTCTTGCAGACATAAAGCCAAGACTCCACTTTCTGGGGGCTACTTCCTGATTCCTAGTGACAAAGAAGAACAGAGCAAAAATAAAAAATAAATAAACAGATAAATAAATAAACAAATAAGAACGTGGCATCAGAATGAACACAATCCCCATCACAACACGGAGTAAGAATCACACTTCTATTGTGGCAATGGGGAAACAACACAGGACAGCAGCATGCATAGAGAATGAAGATGTCAGCTTGTAATACCCAAAAAATGCCAACATCTAATTAACCTCTCAGATAAGGAGTTTAGAATAGAAATATGGAGGATGTTCATAGAACTCAAAGAAAGCATAGATTGATCTGAACAGACCACAAATATAGAAATCAGAAAACTCCAAACTGAAATAACGGGACTGAAAAATGCAGTAGAGGAAATGAGCAACTCTATGAAAAGCCTCTCCAATAGAGTAACAGAAGCTGAAAATAGAATTAGTGAGCTGGAAGATGAGATGCATAATAACTCCATACAGCAGAATAGATAGGAAAACAACCTCAAAGTAATGATCAGACAATGGAAAAAAATACTCAAAGATTTTGAACAGATGAAAATGGAAATGTTCGATAAATTCAACAGAAACAACATAAAATTTATAAAATTCATAAAAATTCATAAAATTCTATAAATTCAACAGAAACAACATAAGAATCATTGAAGTCCCAATGAAAGAAAGAAGAAAGGAAGGAAGGAAGAAAATGAAAGGAGGAAGGAAGGAAGGAAATGAAAGAAGGAAGGAAGGAAGGAAGGAAGGAAGGAAGGAAGGAAGGAAGGAAGGAAGGAAGGAAGGAAGGAAGGAAGGAAGGAAGGAAGGAAGGAAGGAAGGAAGAAAGGAAGGAAGGAAGGAAGGAAATCCCCAGAAAGAATCAACAGTCAAGAACATTATTACAGAGAAACTTCCAGAGATAAAGACTGCATGAAACCAAATCCTGCATGCCTAAAGAGTACCAGCTAAAAGAAACCCAAAGAAAAGCACCCCAAGACACATCTTAATCACTATGATGAATCACACAGATAGGGATAGAATACTGAAAGCAGCAAGATCAAAAAGGGAAATTACATTCAAAGGAGCATCCTTAAGATTTACAGCAGACATGTCACAAGAAACCCTCAAGGCCAAAAGGCAGTGGTGGGGTATAGTAACAAAACTCAATGAAATGAATGCTTCACATAGAATACTACACCCAGCCAGACTCACTTTCAGGTTTGAAGAAAGTATACATGGTTTTACAGACAAGCAACAGCTCAGAAACTTTACAGACTCAAAACCAGCCCTAAAAGAAAAGCTGAAAGGTCTACTTTAAGAAAAGAAAGACCAACAGATACACCAAACTTCTACACAAAGATGACACTAAATTCCATGACAATTATCTCTCTCAATGTCAATGGACTATATATACCTGTTAAGAGACAGAGTGGCAAAATGGATCAGAAAGCTGAATCCAACATTTTGCTGCCTACAAGAAACACATATGAATACTCAAAACAAGCAGACTCAAAATCAAAGGCTGGAGGAAAATCATCCTAGCAAACAACACCCTTAAAAAAGCCAGAATGGCCATATTAGTATCAGATGAAACAAACCTTAGACTCAGAAAAGTTGTAAGGGACAAAGATGGTCATTTTTTACTAATCAAAGAATATATACAACAAGAATAAATCACACTCTTAAACATAGACCTGCAAAATATTCAATATAACTCTTGACAAAACTGAAAGAAGATAACAATACCAGCACAATAATAGTGGGAGATCTCAACACTGACACCCCTTGATAGGTCAACAAAGTTGAAATCCAACAAAAATATGTTTGCTCTGAAATGAAAGATGTAAGAAAGTGGACTAGTATATAGTATATATATATACTAGTATATATATATATATGTATATATATACTAGTCCACTTTCTTCCATATATATATATATATATATATGGCACCCCACCCCCAGAAACCTGGATACACATTCTTCTCCAATGCACATGGGTCATTCTCCAGGATAGACCACATGCTGGCCCATAAAACATATAAAGTCAAGAGGATAGAAATTGTACAAATTACCTTCACTGACTACAAGGCACTGAAATTAGATGTGAACTACAAAGAAACACAGAAGAAAAACTTTAACACCTGGAAATTAAACAATTCACTACTGAACAACCAGTGAGTCAGAGATGAAATAAAAAAGGAAATCAAAACATTCCTGGAAACAAATGACAATGAAGACACAAATTGTCAGAATTTATGGGACACAACAAAAGCAGTACTAAGAGGAAAATTTATAGCCTTGCAAGCACACATTAGAAAGGAAGAAGGGGCCTATATAAAAAGCTTAGGGCCCGGAGAGATAGCACAGCGGCGTTTGCCTTGCAAGCAGCCGATCCAGGACCAAAGGTGGTTGGTTCGAATCCCGGTGTCCCATATGGTCCCCTGTGCCTGCCAGGAGCTATTTCTGAGCAGACAGCCAGGAGTAACCCCTGAGCACCGCCGGGTGTGGCCCAAAAAGCAAAAAAAGAAAAAAAAAAAAGCTTAATGGCACAGCTTTTAGAACTAGAAAATGTCCAACAAAAGAAACCAAAAATAAGAAGGCAGAAGGAAATAACAAAGCTTAGAGCAGAAATCAATGAAATGAAAATCCAAAAAGCAATTTAAAATATCAACAAAAGCAAAAGTTGGTTCTTTGAAAAAAATAAACAAGATTGATAAACCATTAGCAAAACTCACAAAGAAATGGAGAGAGAAAAATCTAATACATCAAATTAGAAATGAAAAGGGGGAGATTACCACAGATACTGCAGAGATTCAAAGGGTAATCAGAGACTACTTTGAAAAACTCTATACCACAAAACATGAAAACCTGGAGGAAATGGATAAATTCTTGGACTCTTATCATCTTCCACAGTTAAACCAGGATGACTGTGCATATCTACACAGATACATCACTACTGAGGAAATTAAAGAAGTCATCAAGAATCTTCCCAAAAACAAAAGCCCAGGCCCAAATGGATTCACTAATGAATTCTTTCATACCTTTCAAGAGGAACTTCTACTAATCCTCTTTAGGCTATTTCATGAAATTGAAGAATCAAAAACAATAGTTTTTATGAAACTAACATCACTTTGATACCAAAACCAGACAGATGCTGCAAAAAAAAAAAAAAAAAAAGAAAACTACGGACCAATATCTCTGATGAACACAGATACAAAGATCCTCAACAAAATTTTGGCAAACAGGATCCAAGATCTCATCAAGAAGATCATTCACCATGACCAAGTAGATTTCATCCCAGGTATGCAAGGATGGTTTAACATCCATAAATAAATCAAGATAATACACCATATCAACAACAAAAAAATAAAAACCATATAATCATATCAATAGATGCAGAGAAAGCATTTGATAAGGTCCAACACCCAATCTCAATAAAAATTCTCAATGAGATGGGAATAGAAGAAACTTTTCTCAATATAGTAGAGGAAATAATCTATAAGCCAATGGCAAATATTATTCTCAATGGAGAAAAACTAAAAGCCTTTGCTCTAAAATCTGATATAAGACAAGGATGCCCTCTCTCACTACTCCTATTCAACATAGTGCTGGAAGTTCTTGCCATAGTGATTAGGCAAGAAAAAGATATCAGGGGCATTCAAATAGGAAAGGAAGAAGTCAAGTTCTCACTGTCTGCAGATGGCATGATACTATATTTAGAAAACCCTAAAGTCGCTACCAAAAATTTCTAGAAACAATAGATTCACATAGCGAAGTGGCAGGCTAGAAAATTAACACACAAAAATTAATGGCCCTCTTATACACCAATAATGATAGGGAAGAAATAGATATAAAAAAAAAATCCGGGCCCGGAGAGATAGCACAGCGGCGTTTGCCTTGCAAGCAGCCGATCCAGGACCAAAGGCGGTTGGTTCGAATCCCGGTGTCCCATATGGTCTCCCGTGCCTGCCAGGAGCTATTTCTGAGCAGACAGCCAGGAGTAACCCCTGAGCACCGCTGGGTGTGGCCCAAAAACCAAAAAAAAAAAAAAAAAAAAAAAACCAAAAAAAAAAAATCCCATTTACATTAGTGCCACACAAACTCAAATATCTTGGAGTCAACTTAACTAAAGTTTTGAAGGACTTATACAAAGAAAACTACAAAACTCTGCTTCAAGAAATAAAAGAGGATACGTGGAAATGGAGGTATATACCTTGCTCATTGATTGGGAGGATTGATATCATTAAGATGGCAATACTCCCCAAGGCATTGTACAGATTTAATGCAATTCCTCTAAGGATACCCATAACATTTTTCGAAGAAGTGGATCAAACATTCCTGAAATTCATCTGGAACAATAAACACCCAAGAATAGTTAGAGCAATCTTTGGGAAAAGGAATATGGGAGGCATCACTTTTCCCAATTTAAATTGTATTACAAATCAATAGTCATTAAAACAACATGGTATTGGAATAAAGACAGACCCTCAGATCAGTGGAATAGACTGGAGTATTCAAAGAATGCTCCCCAGATATACAATCAATTAATCTTTGATAAAGGGGCAAGAAATGTAAATGGAACAAGGAAAGTCTCTTCAACTAATGGTGTTGGCACAATTGGTTAGCCACTAGAAAAAAAAATCAGACCTCCAGTTAACACCATGCACCAAGGTCAAATGCAAATGTATTAAAGACCTTGATATCAGAGCTGAAACCATAAGGTATATAGAACAACACATAGGTAAAACACTACAAGATATTGAAACTAAAGGTATCTTCAAGGAAGAAACAGCACTCTCCAAACAAGTTGAAGCAGAGATACACAAATGGAACTATATTAAGCTGAGAAGCTTCTGCACCTCAAAGGAAATAATGCCTAGGATACAAAAGCCACCCACAGAATGGGAGAAGCTATTCACCTAATACCCATTTGATAAAGGACTAATATCTAAGATATACATGTTACTGACAGAACTTAACAAGAAAAAAACATATAACCCATCAAAAAATGGGGAGAAGAAATGAACAGACACTTTCTCAGAGAAGAAATATGAATGGCCAAAAGGCACATGAAAAAATGCTTCACATCACTAGTTATCAGGGAGATGCAAATCAAAATAACAATGAGGTACCATCTCATACCACAGAGACTGGCACACATCACAAAGAACAAGAACAGCCAGTGCTAGTGGGGATGTGGGGAGAAAGGAACTCTCATTCATTGCTGGTGAGAATGCCATCTAGACCAGCCCTTATGGAAAACAATATGGGGATTCCTAAAAAAAAAAAACTGGAACTTGAGCTCCCATTTAACACAGCTATACCTAGGGATATACCCTAGGAACACAAAAATCCAATACAAAAAATAAATCCCTTCTTCACATCTATCTTCATTGCAGCAGTATTTACAATAGCCAGACACTGGAGACAATTAAGATGCCCTTCAACAGATGAATGGCTAAAGAAACTGTGGTACATATACACAATGGAATATTATGCAGCTGTCAGGAGAGATGAAGTCATGAAATTTTCCTATACATGGCTGTACATGGAATCTATTATGCTGAGTAAAATTAGTCAGCGAAAGAGAAAGACACACAGAGTAGTCTCACTCATCTATGGGTTTTAAGAAAAATTAAAGATATTGAAATAATTCCAAAAAAAAAAAAAGGGCCCAGAGAGATAGCACAGTGGCGTTTGCCTTACAAGCAGCTGATCCAGGACCAAAGGTGGTTGGTTCGAATCCCGGTGTCCCATATGGTCCCCCCCCCCATGCCTGCCAGGAGCTATTTCTGAGCAGACAGCCAGGAGTAACTCCTGAGCAACGCCGGGTGTGGCCCAAAAACAAACAAAAAAACAAAAACAAAAACAAAAAGAAATAATTCCCAGAGATGAGGGCCAAAAGAACCGGCTCAAGATATGAAGCTCACCACAGAGTGGTGAGTGCAGTTAGAGAAATAACTATGCTGAGAACTATCACAACAATATCAGTGAATGAGGGATGTAGAAAGCCTGTCTCGCTCTTTTCTGCTGAGCCTGCCTAGACACTCCAAGGACTATCACCTCTCCAGGACCCACACCCAGTAAGATGTCCCCACCCAACGAACGTGGGGCCAATTCCTGCCGTGTGATTGGGTACCCAGAGACTTATAAAGCATGGCGGCCCTGCTCTCTGCCTCTTTTCTGCTGAGCCTTCCTAGACACTCCAAGGACTATAATCTCTCCAGGACCCACCCCTGAATTCCATTTCTGCACATTTTAAGAAGCAATCTACAGCCTTGCCAATGGAGTAATTTTGCAGTACACCTCATATTTACAGAAATCAAGATGGCTCCTCTAATAATCTAAAAAGTAGGAAACAAATAGGTATCCTCTCAAATAAGTTTAGAGTAGAATTATGAAAAATGTTCAGGGAGCTCAAAAAAAAAAACAGCATTGTTAGACTTGACTGGAGCAAAATTAAGCATCAAGAAGATTTGTGAACTGAAATTAGACATTTTCACACTGAACTAACAGATCAGAAAAACTGAGCTTATGCAAGTGTTGCCGAGCATGAGGTTTGGGGAGACCTCATGGCGGAGCCTTTCTCCCTAGCCTGGGGAGTGCTGGGAGGTTTGGCAGGCCCCATAGCCTACCCCCTCTTTTTCCCTGGACTCCAGGCCCTACCTGGGTGCCAGCTCAGGTGGCCAGAAGTAGGTTCAGGTGGACTCTTAGTGGTCCTCAGGCTTCCCCCCTCCCTCTGTACTCCAGGGAGGAGGTGCATGGGAAGGAGGGCGGGCAGACATCTGGCTTCTGGTTTCCTCCTTGATTCTAGAGACCAGCTCTTGCCAGGATTGGGGTTTGGGGAGGCCCCATACCGGAGCCCTTCTCCCTGGCCTGGGGAGTGCTGGGAGGCTTGGCAGGCCCCCAGCCATCCTTGTCTTTTTCCCCTGACTCCAGGCCTTCCCTGGTTGCCAGCTCAGATGGCCAGAAGTGGGTTCAGGTGGACTCTTAGTGATCCTCAGGATTTCCCCGTACCTCTCTCTACACTAATTGAAATGCGCTTTGGGAGGAGGGTGGGCCGTTTTAGTACTGGTTTATGTTGGGACAGTCACTGGAATTTTTTTCTCCTTGTTTTCCTATTGATAGTATTGTATGCATATATTTTATATATCCATAACATCCATCTTGTATTGTGACCTTGATATCGCCCTACACATCTCATTTCTAATAATTTACTCAGTCCCAACCCTTATTTTCCCCCATCTTCCCATTTAGGTGCAGCTCATGACATGAAGCTCACCACATAGAGTGATAAGTGCAGTTAGAGAAATAACTACACTGAAAACTATCATAACAATGTGAATGAATGAGAGAAAAAGAAAGTCTGTCTCGAGTACAGGTGTGGGTGGGGTGGGGAGTAGATAGATCTGTGAAATTGGTGGTGGGAATCCTGCACTGGTGAAGGGGGGTGTTCTTTACATGACTGTAATCGTACTATTATAATTATATTTGTAATCACGGTGTTTAACTAAAGATAATTTATAAAAAAAAAGATAAAATTAAAAAAAAAGATTATAAAAAAAAAAGAAAGCCTGTCTCGAATACAGGCAGGGGAATGAGGGAAGAGATGGGGGTATTGGTGATGGAAAGGTTGCACAGTGAAGGGGGGTTTTCTTGTTATGACTAAAAACCAACTACAATTGTGTTTGTAATCATGGTGTTTAAATAAAGAAATTATTAAAAAAAAAAAAAGACTCCACTTTCTGCTAGTGCCCTGTAGGCAAAGTGTAGTCCTGGTTCCTGGCACCACAGGTGTAGTGTCATTGGTTGGATCACAGCTGCTAATGTGTTTGATCCTGGAGGATCAAAATAACAACAAATGGAAGGGAAAACAAAGGTAAGACTGTGATTCTAAGGAAAAAAATAAAAGATGGATCCCTGCGGAGCATCAATATGATCACACTTCAGGTATACAGATGGGGCCAGAGTGATGGCACTAAAGATAAGGCATCTGCTTTGCAAGCACTAGCCTAGGATAAACCGTGGTTAGATCCCCCAGCATTCCATATGGTCCCCCAAGCCAGAAGAGATTTCTGAGCACATAGCCAGGCAGGAGTAACCCCTGAGCGTCATTGGGTGTGGCCCAAACAAACAAACAAAAAGCAGGTATACAGGTTGTTGGGCTGATATTACCAGGACTTCTTTTGGAGCAAGTGCCGGCACCCCTGTATCTTCCTTCTTTCAGGAAAGCCTGACAGTTAGTTATAACCATGCCCGCAAGCACAATCACCATGTTCGGATGGGGCATTCTTCCAGGAGGCTCTGCAGCTGAGTATATGCCCCCAAATAGTACCATAACTTTGAACTTCTGAACAACTTTATTTGTTGTCATACCTATATAAACACTCCAACATACAACATACAACAACAAGAGCTTATTACACCTTCTGCTGTATTAATTTTTTTTGTTTTTTGTTTTTGTTTTGTTTTTGGGTCATATCCAGCAGTGCTCAGGGGTTACTCCTGGCTCTACGCTCAGAAATCACTCCTGGCAGGCTCAGGAGACCATATGGGATGAGGGGATTTGAACCACGGTCCTCTGCATGCAAGGCAAAAGCCCTGCCTCCATGCTATCTCTTCGGCCCAGCTCTCTGTATTAATAATTTAATTGAAGATACAATAATTTGGGGGAATTTTGGGGGGGTTGTTTGTTTTTTGGTTTTCAGGTCACACCCGGCAGCACTCAGGGGTTACTTCTGGCTCTACACTCAGAAATCGCTCCTGGCAGGCTCGGGGGACCACATGGAATGTCGGGATTCAAACCACCGTCCTTCTGCGTGCAAGGCAAATGCCCCATCTCCATGCTATCTCTCAGGCCCTGAAGATACAATAATTTTCACAAATGAGCTTACTACTGTACATTTTCTTTCTTTTTTCTTTTTTCTTCCATTTTATTTTTTCTTTCCTTTGTGCCAAGAACTTTACTTTCACTTATCTGGAAACAAATGTATTATGATCAACTATGTCAACTATGTGATGCGTTTTCTTTAAATAACTTTTTCCCCTGGCCCCTGCCTTTGTTGGCTATTTTGTTCTCTGTGCTTCCCATGTCTTTCCAACCCCAGAATTTTGTTTGTTTACTTGTTTGTTTGGGGACTCTCAGGGGTTACTCTTCGCTCTGGGCTCAGAAATCACACCTAGCAGGCTCAGGGAACCATATGGGATGCCGGGATCGAACCTGGGTCAGTCAGTCAGTCTTGTGCAAGGGGAATGCCCTCCCTGATGTACTATTGCTCCAGCACATCCAATCCAAGAATTTTTGTCTCCTGTGGTTAAGAGAGTTCATTCACACAGGACAAGGTGCAACTTATTCACCCCACATGCTCATGCCCAGAGTGATGCAAAGGAGTGTGTGAATTTGAGCTAAACGAACAACTAGACATATGGTGAACATAGTAGTGTTAGTGTTAGTCAGCACACTGGGGAGACAGCTCTGCAGAGATCTGAGTCTGTACCCTGAAACCCAACCCAGGGTTCCCCTACAAGACTTGTTGTTTTTTTTTTTGGTTTTTGGTTTTTGGGCCACACCCGGCGGTGATCAGGGGTTACTCCTGGCTATCTGCTCAGAAATAGCTTCTGGCAGGCACAGGGGACTATATGGAACACCGGGATTCGAACTAACACCTTTGGTCCTGGATCAGCTGCTTGCAAGGCAAACGCCACTGTGCCATCTCTCCGGGCCCACAAGATTTGTTTTGAATGTAATACCATTGTGGCTTCCAAAATAATGCAAGAGAACAATAAGATTTTGTTTAATTTTAAGGACCAGTGGGGAGTGTACTTGCCTTGCTGCAGCATCCCATAGGGTACCCCCCAAATCACCAGAAGTCAGACCTGAGCACCTCAGGGGCTGTGTCCCCTCCTCCCCTGTAAATTTTCTTTAATTTTTTTTACTGTTGTTGTGAACTTAGTCCTATATTAAGCTCCTCCATAGATGAGGGGGCATTTTTCTTTTCTGTTGTACTTTACTTGTCTATTCCCCCACCCCAAAAATGTTGTCTTTCACATAGTAATCTTCAAAATGTTTTTTCTTCATTTAGTGCTTATTTCCTCACTCTTGCCCCCCATATCTCTACACTTCTGCTTGAACTATGTTCCCTAATATAGGCATTTGAACATAACGGCATTAAAGCCAACATCTCCCCCTTTCTTCCCTCGCTTTTCTTCTCTTTCTCTCCCTTTGGCATTCTTCCCTTCTCTGAAATCAGTCCGTGTGTGTGAAGCAGGCGCTCACCCCCATTTCAGCAGCTCAAAGACCTGTATCCAGTTTCTAATCAGGGAGACATTATGAGCTTTGAAATCTGAACTGGCTCCTGGCAAGAAAGACCAATGTACTTACTTGGATTCACTTTTCCAAAGATATTGCATTTGCTCCCCCCACTTCTCCACTACCAAGCTGCTCTGTGACATGGCATGTGGGAACTGATCTTAGACTCCAACTCTGCCTGGTCCCACCAGCACTGAGAGGTGTGGAAGTGAGGAGGAAGGAAGCACAGTTCATCTTCTCCACCCATCTGCCAGGGTTTTGTTTTAAATTTGTTTGATGTGGTACTCAGGGACAACTCCTGGATCAGTGCTCAAAGAACCATTTGGTGCCAGGGAGTAAACTCAGGTTGGGTTGCGTGTTGGAGGGTCTGTGTGCTTGTTACTGCGTGAGGACATTTCCTCTCTGACATCACTGTTGGTAGAGCCATAGGCTGGTTGTGTCTGATGCTAAAAACAGAGAAACCAATGGACATGAGGGAAAACTCAGCTTTATCTTAAATTTTGTTGTTTATTTTTGGGACCATGTCCACTGATGCTCAGGGAGCACTCCTTGAGGGGCTGGTAGAACTTATGGAGTGTCAGGGTATGACCCAAGAACCCCCCCCCCCCAAAATCCCTAAAAACTTCTAGAACTCCATTTTCTCATTTAATGGGTCAATCCCTCATGGCTGAAAATACCACATTAGTGCCTTCCCAAATTTTGAACCTCAACTCTGCCTCCACTTAATAAGTAATTTCTTTTTTTTTTATCATGTTAGTGGTTTTTTTTTTTTTATTTCTCTATATTTTTTCCATGAGCAGGAACTTTCAGGGGGAGTGATTACAATTGAAAATTGCTGGCTGGCTGCTCTCTCCACTCATTAACTGTTCAACAGGCAGCGAATGTGAATGTGCCGCAGGGAATGAGGGTAATTGTTCATTCTAAGTGAGGAGAGTGAGAAAATGTTTGACAAATAAAAGTTTCCACTTCTGCTTCCCTGGCCTGAAGCTGTGTCCCCTGCATGGCTGCTGTGATGTAAGGGAGCGACACAAATAAAAATTTGTTTTGTGGGGAAATGTGGCAGTTTTGTATCAACAGTGCTGGTGGGCACGGAGCATGGACCGACTCCTCAGCTTCTGAATCCACTGGGGCCCTATCTCAGGGTCACTACAGTCTTCCTACTACGTGTGTGAGTTAAGGATGGCTGAATTTGGCTAAATATTTTGGAAATGTTGGTAAATTCTGGTCAACAGCTTTGCTCATCTTTCCCAAAAGGACATGAATTGAGCAGACTTGGCCTTCACACCAAATTCTTGAGTCTCCATGGATAAATCAAGTAAAGCCAGTTCCTTTGTCTGTCTGTGTTCAAAATGGACCAACCTGTTGAGTTGGTCTACCAATTGATTTGGGACCCTCAAGAATTAGCCCTCCCCAGCAACTCTCAGCCAAGCCCATCAGACCTGCAGTTGAAACTTGGGTTTCCCCAGCAATGCCGAGGGCCACCAGGACCATACTGATGGGGCTGAAAATCGCACCCTGCTAGATATACCTGCTAGATATACATCTGCCCCTGTTGCTATTGAGTCTGAAGACTGCAGAAATTTGGGGAAATCATGAAGACTTTTTTTTAATCTTTTTACCCCATCTCTAATAGAGGCAAAAATACAAGTCTCATAAGTTTCTGTTAGGGAAATAAAAAAAATGCATATTAACATGCTTTTGAAAATGTCAAATATGAAGAATAAAAAAAAAAAAGAAAAGAAAAAGAATAAAAAAAGAAAATGTCAAACATGGGGCCAGTACAGTACATGGAGATAGTACAGTGGGGAGGTTTTTGACCTTGCATGTGCTGACCTGGTTTAATTCCTGGCACCCCATAGAATCTCCCTGAGCACAGAGCCAAAAGTAATACCTGAGCATAGCTGGCGTGGTCCAAACTCCAAAAAGCTAATAAATAAATAAATAATAAAAATTGGTACTGGAGAGACAGGACAGGGAGGTAGGGTGCTTGCCTTGTATATGGAAGACTGCAGTTCAGTCTCTAGCATCCTGAGCTCTGCCAAGAATGATCCTTAAGTGCAGAACAAGTAATATGCCTGAGCACCACAGAGTGTGGCCCCAAAACCCCAAAAAAGAGTAATAAAAGTAATTAAAATGTCAAATGTATATCAGACTCATTTTGTAGTATCATCTAGTAAGTGCAGAAGAACTTTGACCTTCTGCTTTGATTTCTTTCCCTATTTAACCATTCTATATTCACAATTCCACTAAAACAGATGGGGAAAATAGTTTTCCGTGTTGGTTGAACTAACCAGCCGTTGTTGGTTCCTTTCAACAAAACAAACTGGTGACTCAGTAATAAGGTCCATTTTCATGGTTAGCTCTGTATATAAAAATTGTGGGCTTGAAAGATATCAGATGCTAAATATTTAACTCAATACAAGGCATGTGAATTAGTATTTCCGTTCAAACATCTTTCTACAATTGGAGCCAAATGGACTTTTTATTACATATTCATTTCTCAGCAAATAAACTCAAATCCCCCTTTTGGGGGTGTACATCTGTGTATGTCTGTGGGGATGTGAGTGTTTTATAAATATTTGCTCTTTAGTAGATATTTTCCCCCCAAGCAGATCACATGTTCTTTAGCCACTTCCAAGAATTTACTCTTTTCAAAACTAAACTAACTTAAAGAACAACATTTGTAGATGGAAAAAGGTCTCTTTTCTATAAAAATAAATATCCTACTAGAATCTTCTTTTAAAAGTATTGTTTCTTGGGGCTGTAGTGATAGCACCGCGGTAGAGCATTTGCCTTGCACATGGCTGACCCAGGACAAACCTGGGTTCAATTTCTGGCATCCCACATGGTCCCCTGAGCCTGCCAAGAGTGACCCCTAAGCATCATCAGATGTGGCCCAAAAAACTAAATAAATAAATAAATATTTTTAACTTGTTTTTGTTTTTGGGTCACATCCAGCAGCTCTCATGGGTGACTCCTGGCTCTATGCTCAGAAATCGTTCCTGGTAGGCTCGGGGGACCATATGGGATTCCAAGAGTCAAACCACTGTCTTTCTACATGCAAGGCAAACACCCTACCTCCATGCTATCTCTCCTGCCCCTTAAATAAATATTTTTTAAAAAAGAAAAAAAAAATTTGTTTCTTGAAGGGAGCTGGCCTGATAGTAAAGCTGGGAGGGCACTTGTGTTGAATGATGCTGAACCAATTTTGATCTCGAGCATCCCATCTGGTCCCCAAGCACCATCACAAGAGTAAACCCTGAGTGCAGAATCAGGCATGACCTCTGAGCATAGCTAGGTGTGGCCTCAAAACTAATATTATTTTTTCCCTTGTGGTTGGAGAGCTAATATAGCAAGTAAGGCAATTGCCTCACATGAGGCTGACCCTGGTTCAACTCCCCACATCCTATATGGGTCCCTGAATCCATGGAGATGGGGTGATTTATTAGCACAGAGTCAGAAATAAGCCAAATACAGCTAGGTGTGGCCCAACCCCCAACATTATTATTTAGTTAATTAATCAATTAATTATTGTTTCTTCAGTCCATATGAGAACTTTTAAAATCTATAGAAGTTTCTAGGGCCAGAGAGAAGGTCCAAGGGTTAATTTACTTGTTTTGCAGACAACTGATACCAGACAAATCTCCAGAACTGAATAGGATTCATATGCCCCACCTGCAATGACCCCTCAACACTGACTCAGTAGAAAGCCTTGGACACAGCTGGGTATGGCTCCACAACCCCACCCCAAAAAGAATAAAGGAAAGCCACTATCTCTGGTGAATTATTTTTAGCAAAAGTTAAAGGTAAAACATATTTTGAAAGTTTCTTAACTCAGATCTGTACAGGCATCATTTAGTCATAAATATATAACTTGCCCCTGCTCAGTTACAGAGACACACTTTCTCTGCTCCAATCTCTCTGTTCCTTCTGTCTACATTTTGTTGGCCCAAACCAGGTAGAACACAGGCATTTTTTTCTCATTAGGAAACCAGCTACTTAACATATATATTTCCAAATATAAAAATAAAGGAGGGAAATTTTAAGATATCCTAGTCCAACACAATAGTTCATTGAAATATGTCCATAAATTGTGCCTAGTCATTAGTTAGCATACACTCATTAACTGCTCAGTTACCAAACTCACCCTCAATCAACTGCACAGAAATTCTGACTAATAGAAAATCAGCATTTTTAATAAGCGTTATGGTATTTCTGATCTGATCATGAAAATCATCAGGTGTCCACATGCCCAAAATGAGTGCAGATGGGCCCCTCCCAAATCCTTGCACCATCTTTGCTCCCCCAGAGAAACATGAGCTGAAGGGCTAGAACCTTAGAGGAAGCAATGGACTTCAGTTCTATTATACTGCACCCCCTTCATAAGCTGACAGCAGTCTGTGAATCCTCCTTTGTTATGCTGAACTGGGTGTTCTCCATTGCTTTGAAAACTAGCAACTACTTGAGAAGGTTCAGTGGTTACTATACAACAACACATGAAAACTTTCAAGTGTGCCACTTTCTACCAAGGAGAAGGAGGTGGCGATTGACTGTAGAAGCTGTCTAAAGCACATGGCATCTTCATGATGCTTCCTGGCTTTGGAAATCACTGTTCCCACAACTGTTGAGTGAAGTCTCAATGTAGTTTCAGGGTGTATGTACCTGATCATCCTGATGATAAATATCTGTCCATGCATCACATGTCATTTTTTGGTAGAAGAATTTTCTTTTCTTTTTTTTTTTTTTCAGTCTCCGTAGAGACTGTCAAAAATTGCCAATGCCAACTATATTTCAAGTCATCACGGCAGGGTATTGGGAAAAGTTTTCAATTAGCAATAATTGCACCTTGGATAAACCTCATTGGCTACAATACTGCCACTGCGCAAAGCTGGTAGAAGAATTTTCTATTCAGATCTTCTGCTTATATTTTTATTGGATTGCTTGATTTTGTTCTTGTTGCTATTCTTGCTGAGTTGTGTGAGTTCTTTCTATTTCACAAACGAATCCCTTGCCATGCACAGAATGCCAAGCACTCGCTTTCAGCAGATACAACATAGATTCGAATCCTCAGTACCACTTATATCCCCCCAGCAACACTAGGAGTCTAACATGAGCACAGAGCCAGTAAGAGTCTAAATCTCTCATCCCTCAAAAAATCCCTTCACATAGGGGCTAGAATAATAATACAGTGAGTTGGGTATTTGCCTTGTACACAACTAATCCAGGTTGGATCCCCAGCATTCTATATGGTCCCTTGAGTACATACAAGAGGAATTCCTGAATACAGAACCAGGAGTAATCCCTGAACATTGCTAGGTGTGGCTCAAGTGCCCCTCATCCCCTGCAAAAACTCAAAAACTTTACAAAGAAAAGCAAATCTTTTTTGGATGTGCAGAGGTTGTGGATATCTTTTCTCACTTAATAGGCTGCTTTTTATTTTTGTGGTGGTTCCTATGCTCATACATAAGCTTCAAGTTCACTACTGTGCCATTTTGGGGTTCTTTGTTTTTCTGTGGTCATTTGGGTCAAATCCTTAAGGCAGTTGTAGTGGTGGAGATAAGTAACACTTCTACATTGCTGATTGGAATAGAAATTCGCACAGATACAAAAACATAAAGGGACCTGAGTGTTGGCACAGTAGGGAAGCCATTTGCCCTGCACACTGCCAATTCAGGACAGACCCAGGTTCGATCCCCTGCATCCCATAAAGTCACCTGAGCCTTCTAAGAGAAATTTCTGAACACAGAGTTAGGAATAACCTCTGAGTGCTGTTGACTCTGGCCCCAAAACAAACAAAAACAAAAGCAGAAATTGGCACAGATACTGCGAAAAGTACTATGGAATTACTGATAAACACTAAAATGAGCTGCCTTATGATCTAGCAATTCCAGGTCTAGGTTTCTATCTGATGAATATGGAAACACTGATTGGGAGAGATGTGTGTACTGATAATCACAGTATACTCACAAAAGGCAAAGTATTTGAACAGCTTTGCCAGATGAGTAGGTGAGGCGGGTGTGGTCCATATACATATGTGGCACTTTGATAACACAAGCTTACTGAAATCAGTCAGCAAAAGAATGACTAATGTCGTGTGTAATATAAAGGGAGAAAGCAATGAATGAACATAATGAAACAAAACAGACCCTCATATTCTGACAACAGTTACCAAAAGGGAAAGGAGAATGAATGACAGAGGATACTGGTGTCTACTGGGTGCCTGGAGATGATCACTAAACCTTTGGTGATGAGTGCTGTGTAGCTGTCCATTTGTTGAGGTGTGAAGTTGTACTCCTTATATATCCAGGAGATAGAATTCCAATATGTAGGAAACCAACATTACCCTCATTAACGAAAAAAAATAAGTGGGGCCTTCAGTACATACTCCAGACCACTGTGGTTATCTGCTATGTATCATTATTTAAACCAACACTGTTCTTTCTTTATATTTTCTCTCTGATATAGCATCTCTTTGATGACAAATATAAGACGTCAATTCTGTCTTCAAAGGCTAGTTTTAGAGAGAAAACATGGAGAGATAAAACAAGAGAACAGTTAAAATGTCAAAAAAAAATCTCATATTTCTCTCCTAAGAACAACTGGAATTTGAAATTATAAGATATTTGTGAGTATACAAAAGTATTTCTTTGCAGGTTTCAAAAAATGAGTAAAAAGAGGCTGAAGATGGGACCCATGGTAGAACACTTGTCATTTTCTTTTTTCTTTTTTTTCCACACACTTGGTGGTACTCAGGGCTTACTCCTGGTTTCATGCTTAGAAATCACTCCTGGCAGTGTGTATTGGAGGGGCAACGTTCAGTTCTAGGGATCAAACTGGAGTCAAGAAGATGCAAGGCAAGTGCCTTGTCATTCATACTATTTCTCTGGCCCCCCAGAGCACTTACCTTGCATGTGTGATATTCTATGTGTCACATCCTATGGATATCCTG
>NC_064854.1:51654808-51662308 GCF_024139225.1 Suncus etruscus | reverse complement strand
ACAAAGGGCACACATAATTATGGAATAAATAAAAATACAAGGAACAGTCAGTCACTGACTAGCTGCTTGGGGTATGTATACTTAATGCTTTAGAAAGTTTCTTGGCCCATGGAGGGAACAAAGACTCCCTGTACTGGGTTAATGCAGTTCGGCTTAAAAATTGGGTGAAGGGGCTTAATGAATTGTTTATACTTCATTTCTAGCAATTCTATTAAAACAAGACTCAGTAAGGCTGGAATCCCTAAAAGGCTTTTCCCACAACTTTTCAATAAAGAAGCACACTATGATGAATGAGTTCTTAGCTAATGAATCTTTTAAGATTTAAGTCTACAAAGTTTTATACATTTGGCATAGTAAAATATGAAAAAAAAAAAAAAAACAAAAAAAAAAACAAAACAAAAAACCAGGGAAGAGAATAAATCTAGTTTCACCTCCCTTTCCCCACCTGCTGTTGGAGGGTATTGAGACATTCACAGAAGGTCTGGTTTTGTCCTAGGCAGGTGATTAGTACTGTCGTAAGTGGGCTGGGAATGGGGGTGGGAGCTACCTCTGACACCCCCCAAAAATGGCATCTGTAGCCCAAGCCCACATCCCAAGTGAAGGATTGCCCCTAAACTCTAGCCCTGGGGGTTAGTGCAAATCAATCAACAACTTATACTGATGGAATGGCAATCAAATAGAACAGCTAAACAAATTGTGTGTTTTCTCCAACCCCTTTAACTTAAAAGACCAAAACATTGTTTTCTAGAGTTCAATAGCTTTTGAGTATTTTCTTCAAGTGTAAAAGCAGTGACATTTTGTTCAGACAGAAGCAGCATCTAGGAATGAATTCTGGCACTTGGGTTCTAGGGGGTTACAGGTTTGCATCATTAATTTTGCTCCCTTTCATTTTAAAGGCCTCTTATTTCTATTCCTGAGTTCATACTGACACATACCAGCCACCCCACCCCACCCCCAGTGGACAGAGGGGAGCTGGCCAGCCAGCTTCCCTGGTTAGAACAGGCAATGCCAAGCAGAGATTCTCTCATCCACCTGCCCGGGCTTGCATTCTGATTCGAGGTAAGTTGAGGTGCTAGAGAAAAGAAACCGACAAAAACACAACCAATTAACACAGCCAAGGCCTGAGAGTTGTGAGGGCTCTTCTCAATCCTGTCCTCAGAGAAAGACCAATCACTCTGGCATCTGAATAAAAATGAAGGGGAGGACAATTGTCCCAATGTGACAAACAGGGCATCTAATAACTCACCCACTTGCTCTTACCTTCCCTGAGTCCTTCTCTCATGCATGCACTTCATCACTGCCCTCCCCTACACCCCAGGGGTAAAAAAACCCAACACCCCCCCTTCTTCTCTGGATGCAAAGTTCACCAAAGCTAAGGTGGAGGCGGGAATTGCTCCTATATGGTATCCCTGCCCCAACCAGATTCAGAATTCCCTTCTTTCCCTGATGCTAGCAAGATCTGAACCAGAACCACCCTGATGCTGGCTTCTTTCTGAGCCTCAAAGTTAGGTACTTCCATGCACTACCCACAGTTACACATACACACATGAAGACATGGACACACACAGCAGCTTCTTTCTACTGTCAGGCCACTTTTGCTTCATATAGACCAATAATTTCCTGCTGTTCTGAGACTGAGGGAAATATTTTGCAACCAAACAGCTCCTTACATGCTGTAATCTGGTGGGTCATGGTAATGGGAATACAACAAAGAAATGGGCACAGGGACGCTGGCAACTCCATGACACGACATTCTTTCCTTCCTACAAGATGGGCACCTGATTGCCTTCAGTCTGCCTCTCCCTTCAGTCATAATTAACAACACCTTGTACCCTCAGCTACCTTCCACTTTCCAGCTATCATCTGCCCATCATTCCAGCTACTCATCCCAATACTGAGAGTGACGGCTATGTGCCACCTTCAAATATGGACCCAGGTTTCTACAGTCCTGGAGTAAGGGAAAAGTTGCCCGCATTCCAGGTGGTTGATGACAGACCCGTATCAAGTTAAAGTGTTTGTTGTTAAGACTTGAATTCAGAACAGTGGACAGAGCTGGGCCCAGAGCAGAGACAGCTCTCTGGCAGCTCTCCGGCTGCCCTCTTAGCCAACATGGATCACAGTCCCACTTTGGTTTGGCTTCCCAAACCCACAATGAAAAGGAAAAATGAACATCATATTTTAGTCTGTTTTGTTCTTAAAGGCATTGGGTTACTAACTTCCTTCTGCCCTTTTCTTTCTTCCCTGAACAAGAATTTACAATTCCTCATGGCTTCTTAATCAGTGAAAAGTCCCAGTGGGGACTTCCCGGTCTTGGTCACAGGCAGCCCCTGCACCAAGAACCTAGGACTTTTCAACCTTTTAACTACCCCCCAGTCCCCATCCAAGGTAATCTTTAGTCTTTTTTTTTTTTTTTTTTTTTTTTTTAATTATGGAAGTGGCCCACAAAAGCACAAATGGTAAGAAAAAGTCACTACACTGCCCCCTGGGATAAGGGTAATAAGCCCTCGAGATCTGTCTTGAGCTATTTTTCATTTGTTATGTTTTATGAAAATAATAGTTTTTCTCTCCCTTTCTTGTTCCCTGAAATGATCTCCACAGTGAATATCTTTTTCAGATTAAAGTTAACTCTTCTGAGAAAACCTAGTTCCAGGCTGGAAAGAGATGGTAGAATGAACTAAAGTTTTGTTTCCAAGAGCCATATACTTTCACACAATAATACATGGCTTCTCTCTGTTCAACCAGAAAACCACCTTAAAATGCGTCATGGAGGCTGGAGAGATAGCATGGAGGTAAGGTGTTTGCCTTGATTGCAGAAAAACAGTGGTTCAGATTCCGGCATCCCATATGGTCCCCTGAGCCTGCCAGGAGCGATTTCTGAGTGTAGAGCCAGGAGTAACCCCTGAGCGCTGCTGGGTGTGTCTCCCCCCCCAAAAAATGCATCTGATCTCTACATCAGCTTCCTCTCACCACCTCTGTCCTTGACCTCAAGTTTCCTGTGACTACTAGGTCACTGCATTGGCTCACTCACTGGGCTTGTTCACCAGGAATTGTAAATGAATTCACTGTGGGTCATTCTTGGCCTTCAGAACATCCAGGCTTGGGGCTGGAGAGATAGCACAGCTGACCCAGGATAGACCTGAGTTCTATTCCTAGTGTCCCATATGGTCCCCCAAACCAAGAGCGATTACTCCATAGCCAGGAGTAACCCCTGAGCATCACCAAAACAAACAAAACAAAAGAAAGAACATCCTGGCTTATTCCACCCACATGCTTGAGCACTGAGTAACTTCCAAAATAACACAGCATCAGCTTGCTTGGTAATTATCATCCATGTGTTAAATCAATATATATATGTAATTTTTTAATTTGTTTTTGGGTCACACTCGGCAGTGCTCAGGGGTTACTCCTGACTCTGCACTCAGTAATCACTCCTGGCAGGCTCGGGGGGCCATGTGGGATGCCGGGAATCAAACCCAGGCCTGTCCCGGGTTTCCTGCAACTGCTGTGGGATCACTCAGGCCCCTCAATATATTATTAAACATTGTCCTTCAAGCATTTGAACTACTCTGCCAAAAAGTCCATCTAATAAAGGCTGAGGGTTTGGGTAATCACATTGGTTTGATAAAATGAAGTTGGATGCGTGCTGAGAGAGTTCACACTTTTAGGGCTGGAGTGATAGCAAAGTGGGTAAGGAATTTGCCTTTCATGTGGCAGGTCTGATTCAATCCCTGCCATCCCATATGATCCCCGAATACCATAAGGAGTAATTACTTAGAGTAGAGCCAGGAGTAACCCCTGAGATCATCAGATGTGACTTCCTAGCCCCACCCCCCCACCAAAAGAATTCATACTTTAGTTAAACTAACACACAACAGACAAGACCTCTGCAAACCCTTAGAGTTCTGAAGAAAAAAAAAGAAATTTTTTTGGGGGGGCAACACTGGTTTGACGCTCAGGGGTTACTCCTGGCTATGTGCTCAGAAATCGGCCCTGGCTGGGGGGGGGGGGCGACCATATGGGATGCTGGGGGATCGAACCTCGGTTTGTCCTAGGCTAGAGCTTGTAAGGCCTTACCTCTAGCGCCACCTCTCCAGCCCCTAAAAAAAATTTTTTTTTCCCAAAAATGTCTGGGCCCCCTCTTTCACTTTTGGGTCTGATAGTTCTGAAGTCAAACAGTCTCAGTAAAGGACCACTAGTGACCACCATCCCCCAAACTTCTATTTTTGACCAAGATCAGAGATTCAGTTTGTGACCTGGACCATGCATGAGCTGACACTGGCCACACATCTAAAGAACTGAAAGAATGTAAGCAAATCATCCGAAAATCAGGCAGATCCTTTATTCATATTGAAAAAACAAATTCGGGGCCGGGCGGTGGCGCTGGAGGTAAGGTGCCTGCCTTACCTGCGCTAGCCTAGGAGACGGACCGCGGTTCGATCCCCCGGCGTCCCATATGGTCCCCCAAGCCAGGAGCGACTTCTGAGCGCATAGCCAGGAGTAACCCCTGAGCGTTACCGGGTGTGGCCCAAAAAAAAAAAAAACCAAAAAAAAAAAAAAAAAAAAAAAAAAAAAAAAAAAAAAAAAAGAAAAAACAAATTCGTCTATGGATGTTAAAAATACATGTTTTTATCTCAACTATGATCAGGCTGAGCCGTCGTCATCCTGCCTGTGTTGCAGAAGTACCAAGTTACAGAGTACTGTTTGTGCAAGGCTGCAACGACTCCCCAAAGAATGGCATCTGGGTTATTTTCAGTTCCTACACTGAACATTAAATAGAACATTTAATCTGAATCCCAAAAGCTGTGGTATCGAATCCAGGGTCAGAATAACAGCAAGCTATTCTCAAGTTGCTCCCAACAGTGGCTAATTTGGGGTCACAGTTGATGCCCCTTCAAAATAGGTCACTGGTTGAGAGTCAGGGGACCTGAGCCCGGAGTAAATAGCTTCAGAAGGGGCACAGCGGTAAGGTGTTTGCCTTTCGTGCAGAAGGTCGGTGGTTCGAATCCCAGCACCCATATGGTCCCCCGAGCCTGCCAGGAGCAATTTCTGAGCATGGAGCACTGCCGGGAGTGACCCAAAAAACAAACAAAAAGAAACAGAACAGTTATAAATAGCTTCAGAAATGTTGGGAAAGAACCTGTGCAATAGCACAGCGGTAGGGCGTTTGCCTTGCACGAGACCCACCCAGAATGGACCTGGTTCGATTCCCAGAACTCCATATGGACCCCCGAGCCTGCCAGGAGCAATTTCTGGGCACACAGTCAAGAGTAACACCTGAGCACCACGGGTGTGCCCTCCCCCAAAAAACGTTGTTTCTGGGGCCAGAGCAATAGCACAGTGGTAGGATGTTTGCTTTGCACACAGCCGACCGGGGCAGACCCAGGTTCTATTCACAACATCCCATATGGTTCCTGAGCCTGCCAGGAGAGATTTCTGAGTGCAGAGTCAGAAGTAATTAATCCCTGAGCTCCGCCAGGTGTGACCCAAAAACAAACAAACAAACAAACAAAAAAACAACTCTGGAGATCAAGGAGCAGCACACACACACACACACACACGCACACGCATGCACGCCGCGCGCGCGCGCACACACACACACACACACACACACACACACAGCCCCTCAAGTAAACATTGAGGTTCATCCGGAATTGTAGCAAATTGACTATGGGCCATTCTGGTCCTGGTATATTCAACTTATTGCTGGCGTACTTGAGCATTGGGATAACTCCTACCATAACCTAACAGCGATTGGCTGGGGAATTAACCCCCACCCCATGTATTAAATCCACATATTATTAAATGTTGACATTAAATCCCAGCATCTCATATGGTCCCCAGAGCACTACCAGGAGTGATCCCTGAGTTCAGAGCCAGTAGTAAGCTCTGAACACCACAGGGTGTAACCCCAAAACTAAAACAACAGCAACAACAAAAGAAAAATACCTACGCAGTTAGATTGTATCTTGAATTGAATAACAACACATCAATAACAGCTAAAACAGAGCCTCAGGGGAAGTTTATATCTTTTGGACAAGACTAAAATAAATACCTTCAGTGTTTATTTTAGGAAACTAGAAAAAGAGTTATAGATTATTCAAAGTCAAATGATTGAAATTATAAAAGAAATGAAATATATAAAATGATAATAAATGGTTTATTAAATAATGATTTTATTATATAATATATAGAAGATAATAACTTGTCTATTAAATTATTTTCTATAAAAAATCAGTGGTTGATCAAATCTTGGGAAAAATTAATTAAGATGGGGCCAGAGAGATAGCAGCACAGCGGTAGGGTGTTTGCCTTGCACACAACTGATCTAGGATGAACTTGAGTTCAATTCCTGGCATCTCATATGGTCTGCCAGGAGCGATTTTTGAGTGCAGAGCTAGGAGTAACCCCTGAGCACTGCCGGGTGTGACCCCCCCCCAAAAAAAAGAATTAAGGTACACTAAATAAATAATAGACACAAATAGCAATTAATACACACATTAAAAATAACCACACACTATGGGCATTAAAAAAAAAAAAGATAGTCACAGATTATTATGACTAGTTTTACCTCAATCTATTTGTCACTTGAGAAGAAATGGACAAATTCCTTGAAAGACATAATTATCTTCAATTAACAAAAAATATATGTAACCTGGATAGGCCTTTATGAAAGAAATGGAATTGAGGGGGAGTGATAGCACAGTGGATAGGAAGTTTGCTTTGCACATGGCCAACCCAAGTTCAATTCCCAGTATACCAGCCTGCCAAGAGTGAGTTCTGAGCACAGAGCCAGGAGCAATCCTGAGCATAGCTGGTGTGTCCCCCAAACGAAAACAACAAAAGTAGAATATTTGTTTTCTTCTTTTTGGTTTTTGGGCCACACCCAACGATGCTCAGAAATCACTCCTAGTAGATTTGGGGGACCATATGGGATGTCAGCTATCAAACCCAGGTCAGTCGTGTGCAAGTCACATGTCCTACCAGTTGTACTACTGCTCCAGCCTCAAGAAGTAGAATATTTAACATATCCCCTCCCACAAAGAAAACTACAGGACGGGCCTGGAAAAAAGATAGTATAAAGGTTAAGGAGTTTGCCTTGTTCTTGTTGGACCCAGATTTTTTGGCATTACATGGGGTCCCTTGAAATTGGCAGGAGCAATCCCTAAGCACAGAGCCAGGAGTAAACCCTGAACACCAAGGGGTGTGGTTCAAATACCCTCTCCCCAGAAGAAAAACCTCAGTATAAAAAGACTTCATCCATTGTCAGAACACCAAACGTGCTTGAAGCAATAAAACTGAGACCAAGCCCTTCTTTTCAGAAACTGGGAGAGGACTTGCCAGCTTATATAATGAGGTCTATATTAAGCTGATATCAAAACCACACCACGTTAAAACAAAACAACCAAAACCAGCCCAATAATGCTCAGCCTCTTAGCTGCAAACTGCAAATCTAATCCAAGATATAGAAAGAAATATCTGGTTTAGTTCAAACTTTTCAGC